>NW_024871394.1:10000-30000 GCF_019054845.1 Dipodomys spectabilis | reverse complement strand
GGTTAGCGTTAGAGTGATGTTTAGTATGAGGGTGAGGGTTAATGTTAGGGTTAGCGTTAGGGAAAGTTTAGGGTTAGGGTTAGGGTGAGGGTTAGGGTGAGAGGTAAGTTTAGGGTTAGGGTGAAGGTTAGGGTTAGAGTTAGGGTTTGGTTTAGAGGGTTACGGTTAGGTTGATGTTTAGGGTGAGGGTGAGGGTTAGGATGAGGGTGAGGTTGAGGTTTAGGTTGAGGGTGAAGGTGAGGGTTACGGTTAAGGTTTGGGTTTGGGTGAGTGTGAGGGTTAGGGTTAGGATGATCATTAGGGTTATTGTTTGGGTTAGGGTTAGGGTGAGGGTGAGGGTTAGGGTTAGGGAAAGGATGAGGGTAAGGGTTAGGGTGAGGGTTAAGGTGAGGATAAGGTTTAGGGTTAGGGTTAGGGTGAGTGTTAGCGTGAGGGTCAGAGTGAGGGTTACGGTTAGGGTTAGGGTTAGGGTTAGGGTTAGGCTTAGGGTCAGGGTTAGGGTTAGGGTTAGGGTTAGGGTTAGGGTTAGGGTTAGGGTTAGGGTTAGGGTGAGGATAAGGGTTAGGGTGAGGGTTAGGGTGAGGATGAGGGTTAAGTTTAGGGTTAGGGTGAGGGTTAGGGTTTGGGTGATGTTTAGGGTGAGATTTAATGTGAGGATGAGGGTTCGGGTGAGGGAGAGGCTTCAGGTGAGTTTGAGGGTTAGGGTGTGGGTGAGGATTAGGGTTAGGATGAGGGTGAAGGTTAGGTTTAGGGTTAGTGTGAGGTTGAGAGTTAGGGGTAGGGTTAGGGTTGGGGTTAGGGTTAGGGTTAGCGTTAATGTGAGGGTTAGGGAGAGGGGTAGGCGTAGGGTTAGGGTGAGGTTTAGGGTGAATGTGAGGGTTAAGGTGAGAGTGAGGTTAAGGGTTAGGGTTAGGGTTAGGGTGAGGGTGAGGGTCAGTGTTAAGATTAGGGTTAGGGTTAGGGGTATTGAGAGGGTGAGGGTGAGGGTTAGGGTTAAGGTTAGTGTGAGGGTTAGGTTTAGGGTGAGGGTTAGGTTTAGGTTGAGGGTTAGGTTAAGGGTAAGGTTTACGGTGAGGGTTAGGGTTAGGGTTAGGGTTAGGGTGAGGGTCAGGGTGAGGTTTAGGGTCAGGTAGAGGGTTAGGGTTAGGCTGAGATGTAGGGTTAAGTTGATGTTTATTGTGAGGGTGAGGGTGAGGGTGAAGGTTAGGGTTAGGGTGATGTTTAGGGTGAGGTTTAGGGTTAGGGTAAGGTTTAGGGTTCGGGTGAGTGTGATGGTTAGGGTGTGGGTGAGGGTTTGGGTTAGGTTGAGTGTTAGGGTGACGGTGAGTGTTACAGTGAGGTTGAGGGTTAGGGTTAGGTTTAGGGTGAGGGTTAGGTTTAGGGTGAGGGTTCGGATGAGGGTTAGCGTGAGGGGTAGGTTTAGGGTTAGGGTGAGGGTTAGGTTTAGGCTGAGGGTTAGAGTTAGGTTTAGGGTGAGGTAAGGGTTATGGTGAGGGTTAAGTTGAGGGTGTGGGTGAGGGTTTTGTTTAGGTAAGGGTTAGGGTTAGAGTTAGGGTGAGGATTAGGGGAGGGTGAAGGTTAAGTTGAGGGGTAGGGTTAGGATGAGGCTTAGGGTTAGGGTTAGGGTGAGGGTTAGCGTTAGAGTGATGTTTAGTATGAGGGTGAGGGTTAATGTTAGGGTTAGCGTTAGGGAAAGTTTAGGGTTAGGGTTAGGGTGAGGGTTAGGGTGAGAGGTAAGTTTAGGGTTAGGGTGAAGGTTAGGGTTAGAGTTAGGGTTTGGTTTAGAGGGTTACGGTTAGGTTGATGTTTAGGGTGAGGGTGAGGGTTAGGATGAGGGTGAGGTTGAGGTTTAGGTTGAGGGTGAAGGTGAGGGTTACGGTTAAGGTTTGGGTTTGGGTGAGTGTGAGGGTTAGGGTTAGGATGATCATTAGGGTTATTGTTTGGGTTAGGGTTAGGGTGAGGGTGAGGGTTAGGGTTAGGGAAAGGATGAGGGTAAGGGTTAGGGTGAGGGTTAAGGTGAGGATAAGGTTTAGGGTTAGGGTTAGGGTGAGTGTTAGCGTGAGGGTCAGAGTGAGGGTTACGGTTAGGGTTAGGGTTAGGGTTAGGGTTAGGCTTAGGGTCAGGGTTAGGGTTAGGGTTAGGGTTAGGGTTAGGGTTAGGGTTAGGGTTAGGGTCAGGGTTAGGGTTAGGGTCAGGGTCAGGGTCAGGGTCAGGGTCAGGGTCAGGGTCAGGGTCAGGGTCAGGGTCAGGGTCAGGGTTAGGGTTAGGGTTAGGGTTAGGGTTAGGGTTAGGGTTAGGGTCAGGGTCAGGGTTAGGGTTAGGGTTAGGGTTAGGGTTAGGGTTAGGGTTAGGGTTAGGGTTAGGGTTAGGGTTAGGGTTAGGGTGAGGATAAGGGTTAGGGTGAGGGTTAGGGTGAGGATGAGGGTTAAGTTTAGGGTTAGGGTGAGGGTTAGGGTTTGGGTGATGTTTAGGGTGAGATTTAGGGTGAGGATGAGGGTTCGGGTGAGGGAGAGGCTTCAGGTGAGTTTGAGGGTTAGGGTGTGGGTGAGGATTAGGGTTAGGATGAGGGTGAAGGTTAGGTTTAGGGTTAGTGTGAGGTTGAGAGTTAGGGGTAGGGTTAGGGTTGGGGTTAGGGTTAGGGTTAGCGTTAATGTGAGGGTTAGGGAGAGGGGTAGGCGTAGGGTTAGGGTGAGGTTTAGGGTGAATGTGAGGGTTAAGGTGAGAGTGAGGTTAAGGGTTAGGGTTAGGGTTAGGGTGAGGGTGAGGGTCAGTGTTAAGATTAGGGTTAGGGTTAGGGGTATTGAGAGGGTGAGGGTGAGGGTTAGGGTTAAGGTTAGTGTGAGGGTTAGGTTTAGGGTGAGGGTTAGGTTTAGGTTGAGGGTTAGGTTAAGGGTAAGGTTTACGGTGAGGGTTAGGGTTAGGGTTAGGGTTAGGGTGAGGGTCAGGGTGAGGTTTAGGGTCAGGTAGAGGGTTAGGGTTAGGCTGAGATGTAGGGTTAAGTTGATGTTTATTGTGAGGGTGAGGGTGAGGGTGAAGGTTAGGGTTAGGGTGATGTTTAGGGTGAGGTTTAGGGTTAGGGTAAGGTTTAGGGTTCGGGTGAGTGTGATGGTTAGGGTGTGGGTGAGGGTTTGGGTTAGGTTGAGTGTTAGGGTGACGGTGAGTGTTACAGTGAGGTTGAGGGTTAGGGTTAGGTTTAGGGTGAGGGTTAGGTTTAGGGTGAGGGTTCGGATGAGGGTTAGCGTGAGGGGTAGGTTTGGGGTTAGGGTGAGGGTTAGGTTTAGGCTGAGGGTTAGAGTTAGGTTTAGGGTGAGGTAAGGGTTATGGTGAGGGTTAAGTTGAGGGTGTGGGTGAGGGTTTTGTTTAGGTAAGGGTTAGGGTTAGAGTTAGGGTGAGGATTAGGGGAGGGTGAAGGTTAAGTTGAGGGGTAGGGTTAGGATGAGGCTTAGGGTTAGGGTTAGGGTGAGGGTTAGCGTTAGAGTGATGTTTAGTATGAGGGTGAGGGTTAATGTTAGGGTTAGCGTTAGGGAAAGTTTAGGGTTAGGGTTAGGGTGAGGGTTAGGGTGAGAGGTAAGTTTAGGGTTAGGGTGAAGGTTAGGGTTAGAGTTAGGGTTTGGTTTAGAGGGTTACGGTTAGGTTGATGTTTAGGGTGAGGGTGAGGGTTAGGATGAGGGTGAGGTTGAGGTTTAGGTTGAGGGTGAAGGTGAGGGTTACGGTTAAGGTTTGGGTTTGGGTGAGTGTGAGGGTTAGGGTTAGGATGATCATTAGGGTTATTGTTTGGGTTAGGGTTAGGGTGAGGGTGAGGGTTAGGGTTAGGGAAAGGATGAGGGTAAGGGTTAGGGTGAGGGTTAAGGTGAGGATAAGGTTTAGGGTTAGGGTTAGGGTGAGTGTTAGCGTGAGGGTCAGAGTGAGGGTTACGGTTAGGGTTAGGGTTAGGGTTAGGGTTAGGCTTAGGGTCAGGGTTAGGGTTAGGGTTAGGGTTAGGTTCAGGGTCAGGGTCAGGGTCAGGGTCAGGGTCAGGGTCAGGGTCAGGGTCAGGGTCAGGGTCAGGGTCAGGGTTAGGGTCAGGGTTAGGGTTAGGGTTAGGGTTAGGGTTAGGGTTAGGGTTAGGGTTAGGGTCTGGGTTAGGGTTAGGGTTAGGGTTAGGGTTAGGGTTAGGGTTAGGGTTAGGGTTAGGGTTAGGGTTAGGGTTAGGGTTAGGGTGAGGATAAGGGTTAGGGTGAGGGTTAGGGTGAGGATGAGGGTTAAGTTTAGGGTTAGGGTGAGGGTTAGGGTTTGGGTGATGTTTAGGGTGAGATTTAGGGTGAGGATGAGGGTTCGGGTGAGGGAGAGGCTTCAGGTGAGTTTGAGGGTTAGGGTGTGGGTGAGGATTAGGGTTAGGATGAGGGTGAAGGTTAGGTTTAGGGTTAGTGTGAGGTTGAGAGTTAGGGGTAGGGTTAGGGTTGGGGTTAGGGTTAGGGTTAGCGTTAATGTGAGGGTTAGGGAGAGGGGTAGGCGTAGGGTTAGGGTGAGGTTTAGGGTGAATGTGAGGGTTAAGGTGAGAGTGAGGTTAAGGGTTAGGGTTAGGGTTAGGGTGAGGGTGAGGGTCAGTGTTAAGATTAGGGTTAGGGTTAGGGGTATTGAGAGGGTGAGGGTGAGGGTTAGGGTTAAGGTTAGTGTGAGGGTTAGGTTTAGGGTGAGGGTTAGGTTTAGGTTGAGGGTTAGGTTAAGGGTAAGGTTTACGGTGAGGGTTAGGGTTAGGGTTAGGGTTAGGGTGAGGGTCAGGGTGAGGTTTAGGGTCAGGTAGAGGGTTAGGGTTAGGCTGAGATGTAGGGTTAAGTTGATGTTTATTGTGAGGGTGAGGGTGAGGGTGAAGGTTAGGGTTAGGGTGATGTTTAGGGTGAGGTTTAGGGTTAGGGTAAGGTTTAGGGTTCGGGTGAGTGTGATGGTTAGGGTGTGGGTGAGGGTTTGGGTTAGGTTGAGTGTTAGGGTGACGGTGAGTGTTACAGTGAGGTTGAGGGTTAGGGTTAGGTTTAGGGTGAGGGTTAGGTTTAGGGTGAGGGTTCGGATGAGGGTTAGCGTGAGGGGTAGGTTTAGGGTTAGGGTGAGGGTTAGGTTTAGGCTGAGGGTTAGAGTTAGGTTTAGGGTGAGGTAAGGGTTATGGTGAGGGTTAAGTTGAGGGTGTGGGTGAGGGTTTTGTTTAGGTAAGGGTTAGGGTTAGAGTTAGGGTGAGGATTAGGGGAGGGTGAAGGTTAAGTTGAGGGGTAGGGTTAGGATGAGGCTTAGGGTTAGGGTTAGGGTGAGGGTTAGCGTTAGAGTGATGTTTAGTATGAGGGTGAGGGTTAATGTTAGGGTTAGCGTTAGGGAAAGTTTAGGGTTAGGGTTAGGGTGAGGGTTAGGGTGAGAGGTAAGTTTAGGGTTAGGGTGAAGGTTAGGGTTAGAGTTAGGGTTTGGTTTAGAGGGTTACGGTTAGGTTGATGTTTAGGGTGAGGGTGAGGGTTAGGATGAGGGTGAGGTTGAGGTTTAGGTTGAGGGTGAAGGTGAGGGTTACGGTTAAGGTTTGGGTTTGGGTGAGTGTGAGGGTTAGGGTTAGGATGATCATTAGGGTTATTGTTTGGGTTAGGGTTAGGGTGAGGGTGAGGGTTAGGGTTAGGGAAAGGATGAGGGTAAGGGTTAGGGTGAGGGTTAAGGTGAGGATAAGGTTTAGGGTTAGGGTTAGGGTGAGTGTTAGCGTGAGGGTCAGAGTGAGGGTTACGGTTAGGGTTAGGGTTAGGGTTAGGGTTAGGCTTAGGGTCAGGGTTAGGGTTAGGGTTAGGGTAAGGTTCAGGGTCAGGGTCAGGGTCAGGGTCAGGGTCAGGGTCAGGGTCAGGGTCAGGGTCAGGGTCAGGGTTAGGGTCAGGGTTAGGGTTAGGGTTAGGGTTAGGGTTAGGGTTAGGGTTAGGGTTAGGGTCAGGGTTAGGGTTAGGGTTAGGGTTAGGGTTAGGGTTAGGGTTAGGGTTAGGGTGAGGATAAGGGTTAGGGTGAGGGTTAGGGTGAGGATGAGGGTTAAGTTTAGGGTTAGGGTGAGGGTTAGGGTTTGGGTGATGTTTAGGGTGAGATTTAGGGTGAGGATGAGGGTTCGGGTGAGGGAGAGGCTTCAGGTGAGTTTGAGGGTTAGGGTGTGGGTGAGGATTAGGGTTAGGATGAGGGTGAAGGTTAGGTTTAGGGTTAGTGTGAGGTTGAGAGTTAGGGGTAGGGTTAGGGTTGGGGTTAGGGTTAGGGTTAGCGTTAATGTGAGGGTTAGGGAGAGGGGTAGGCGTAGGGTTAGGGTGAGGTTTAGGGTGAATGTGAGGGTTAAGGTGAGAGTGAGGTTAAGGGTTAGGGTTAGGGTTAGGGTGAGGGTGAGGGTCAGTGTTAAGATTAGGGTTAGGGTTAGGGGTATTGAGAGGGTGAGGGTGAGGGTTAGGGTTAAGGTTAGTGTGAGGGTTAGGTTTAGGGTGAGGGTTAGGTTTAGGTTGAGGGTTAGGTTAAGGGTAAGGTTTACGGTGAGGGTTAGGGTTAGGGTTAGGGTTAGGGTGAGGGTCAGGGTGAGGTTTAGGGTCAGGTAGAGGGTTAGGGTTAGGCTGAGATGTAGGGTTAAGTTGATGTTTATTGTGAGGGTGAGGGTGAGGGTGAAGGTTAGGGTTAGGGTGATGTTTAGGGTGAGGTTTAGGGTTAGGGTAAGGTTTAGGGTTCGGGTGAGTGTGATGGTTAGGGTGTGGGTGAGGGTTTGGGTTAGGTTGAGTGTTAGGGTGACGGTGAGTGTTACAGTGAGGTTGAGGGTTAGGGTTAGGTTTAGGGTGAGGGTTAGGTTTAGGGTGAGGGTTCGGATGAGGGTTAGCGTGAGGGGTAGGTTTAGGGTTAGGGTGAGGGTTAGGTTTAGGCTGAGGGTTAGAGTTAGGTTTAGGGTGAGGTAAGGGTTATGGTGAGGGTTAAGTTGAGGGTGTGGGTGAGGGTTTTGTTTAGGTAAGGGTTAGGGTTAGAGTTAGGGTGAGGATTAGGGGAGGGTGAAGGTTAAGTTGAGGGGTAGGGTTAGGATGAGGCTTAGGGTTAGGGTTAGGGTGAGGGTTAGCGTTAGAGTGATGTTTAGTATGAGGGTGAGGGTTAATGTTAGGGTTAGCGTTAGGGAAAGTTTAGGGTTAGGGTTAGGGTGAGGGTTAGGGTGAGAGGTAAGTTTAGGGTTAGGGTGAAGGTTAGGGTTAGAGTTAGGGTTTGGTTTAGAGGGTTACGGTTAGGTTGATGTTTAGGGTGAGGGTGAGGGTTAGGATGAGGGTGAGGTTGAGGTTTAGGTTGAGGGTGAAGGTGAGGGTTACGGTTAAGGTTTGGGTTTGGGTGAGTGTGAGGGTTAGGGTTAGGATGATCATTAGGGTTATTGTTTGGGTTAGGGTTAGGGTGAGGGTGAGGGTTAGGGTTAGGGAAAGGATGAGGGTAAGGGTTAGGGTGAGGGTTAAGGTGAGGATAAGGTTTAGGGTTAGGGTTAGGGTGAGTGTTAGCGTGAGGGTCAGAGTGAGGGTTACGGTTAGGGTTAGGGTTAGGGTTAGGGTTAGGCTTAGGGTCAGGGTTAGGGTTAGGGTTAGGGTTAGGGTTAGGGTTAGGGTTAGGGTCAGGGTCAGGGTTAGGGTTAGGGTCAGGGTCAGGGTCAGGGTCAGGGTCAGGGTCAGGGTCAGGGTCAGGGTCAGGGTCAGGGTTAGGGTTAGGGTTAGGGTTAGGGTTAGGGTTAGGGTTAGGGTCAGGGTCAGGGTTAGGGTTAGGGTTAGGGTTAGGGTTAGGGTTAGGGTTAGGGTTAGGGTTAGGGTTAGGGTTAGGGTTAGGGTGAGGATAAGGGTTAGGGTGAGGGTTAGGGTGAGGATGAGGGTTAAGTTTAGGGTTAGGGTGAGGGTTAGGGTTTGGGTGATGTTTAGGGTGAGATTTAGGGTGAGGATGAGGGTTCGGGTGAGGGAGAGGCTTCAGGTGAGTTTGAGGGTTAGGGTGTGGGTGAGGATTAGGGTTAGGATGAGGGTGAAGGTTAGGTTTAGGGTTAGTGTGAGGTTGAGAGTTAGGGGTAGGGTTAGGGTTGGGGTTAGGGTTAGGGTTAGCGTTAATGTGAGGGTTAGGGAGAGGGGTAGGCGTAGGGTTAGGGTGAGGTTTAGGGTGAATGTGAGGGTTAAGGTGAGAGTGAGGTTAAGGGTTAGGGTTAGGGTTAGGGTGAGGGTGAGGGTCAGTGTTAAGATTAGGGTTAGGGTTAGGGGTATTGAGAGGGTGAGGGTGAGGGTTAGGGTTAAGGTTAGTGTGAGGGTTAGGTTTAGGGTGAGGGTTAGGTTTAGGTTGAGGGTTAGGTTAAGGGTAAGGTTTACGGTGAGGGTTAGGGTTAGGGTTAGGGTTAGGGTGAGGGTCAGGGTGAGGTTTAGGGTCAGGTAGAGGGTTAGGGTTAGGCTGAGATGTAGGGTTAAGTTGATGTTTATTGTGAGGGTGAGGGTGAGGGTGAAGGTTAGGGTTAGGGTGATGTTTAGGGTGAGGTTTAGGGTTAGGGTAAGGTTTAGGGTTCGGGTGAGTGTGATGGTTAGGGTGTGGGTGAGGGTTTGGGTTAGGTTGAGTGTTAGGGTGACGGTGAGTGTTACAGTGAGGTTGAGGGTTAGGGTTAGGTTTAGGGTGAGGGTTAGGTTTAGGGTGAGGGTTCGGATGAGGGTTAGCGTGAGGGGTAGGTTTGGGGTTAGGGTGAGGGTTAGGTTTAGGCTGAGGGTTAGAGTTAGGTTTAGGGTGAGGTAAGGGTTATGGTGAGGGTTAAGTTGAGGGTGTGGGTGAGGGTTTTGTTTAGGTAAGGGTTAGGGTTAGAGTTAGGGTGAGGATTAGGGGAGGGTGAAGGTTAAGTTGAGGGGTAGGGTTAGGATGAGGCTTAGGGTTAGGGTTAGGGTGAGGGTTAGCGTTAGAGTGATGTTTAGTATGAGGGTGAGGGTTAATGTTAGGGTTAGCGTTAGGGAAAGTTTAGGGTTAGGGTTAGGGTGAGGGTTAGGGTGAGAGGTAAGTTTAGGGTTAGGGTGAAGGTTAGGGTTAGAGTTAGGGTTTGGTTTAGAGGGTTAGGGTTAGGTTGATGTTTAGGGTGAGGGTGAGGGTTAGGATGAGGGTGAGGTTGAGGTTTAGGTTGAGGGTGAAGGTGAGGGTTACGGTTAAGGTTTGGGTTTGGGTGAGTGTGAGGGTTAGGGTTAGGATGATCATTAGGGTTATTGTTTGGGTTAGGGTTAGGGTGAGGGTGAGGGTTAGGGTTAGGGAAAGGATGAGGGTAAGGGTTAGGGTGAGGGTTAAGGTGAGGATAAGGTTTAGGGTTAGGGTTAGGGTGAGTGTTAGCGTGAGGGTCAGAGTGAGGGTTACGGTTAGGGTTAGGGTTAGGGTTAGGGTTAGGCTTAGGGTCAGGGTTAGGGTTAGGGTTAGGGTTAGGTTCAGGGTCAGGGTCAGGGTCAGGGTCAGGGTCAGGGTCAGGGTCAGGGTCAGGGTCAGGGTCAGGGTCAGGGTTAGGGTCAGGGTTAGGGTTAGGGTTAGGGTTAGGGTTAGGGTTAGGGTTAGGGTTAGGGTCTGGGTTAGGGTTAGGGTTAGGGTTAGGGTTAGGGTTAGGGTTAGGGTTAGGGTTAGGGTTAGGGTTAGGGTTAGGGTTAGGGTGAGGATAAGGGTTAGGGTGAGGGTTAGGGTGAGGATGAGGGTTAAGTTTAGGGTTAGGGTGAGGGTTAGGGTTTGGGTGATGTTTAGGGTGAGATTTAGGGTGAGGATGAGGGTTCGGGTGAGGGAGAGGCTTCAGGTGAGTTTGAGGGTTAGGGTGTGGGTGAGGATTAGGGTTAGGATGAGGGTGAAGGTTAGGTTTAGGGTTAGTGTGAGGTTGAGAGTTAGGGGTAGGGTTAGGGTTGGGGTTAGGGTTAGGGTTAGCGTTAATGTGAGGGTTAGGGAGAGGGGTAGGCGTAGGGTTAGGGTGAGGTTTAGGGTGAATGTGAGGGTTAAGGTGAGAGTGAGGTTAAGGGTTAGGGTTAGGGTTAGGGTGAGGGTGAGGGTCAGTGTTAAGATTAGGGTTAGGGTTAGGGGTATTGAGAGGGTGAGGGTGAGGGTTAGGGTTAAGGTTAGTGTGAGGGTTAGGTTTAGGGTGAGGGTTAGGTTTAGGTTGAGGGTTAGGTTAAGGGTAAGGTTTACGGTGAGGGTTAGGGTTAGGGTTAGGGTTAGGGTGAGGGTCAGGGTGAGGTTTAGGGTCAGGTAGAGGGTTAGGGTTAGGCTGAGATGTAGGGTTAAGTTGATGTTTATTGTGAGGGTGAGGGTGAGGGTGAAGGTTAGGGTTAGGGTGATGTTTAGGGTGAGGTTTAGGGTTAGGGTAAGGTTTAGGGTTCGGGTGAGTGTGATGGTTAGGGTGTGGGTGAGGGTTTGGGTTAGGTTGAGTGTTAGGGTGACGGTGAGTGTTACAGTGCGGTTGAGGGTTAGGGTTAGGTTTAGGGTGAGGGTTAGGTTTAGGGTGAGGGTTCGGATGAGGGTTAGCGTGAGGGGTAGGTTTAGGGTTAGGGTGAGGGTTAGGTTTAGGCTGAGGGTTAGAGTTAGGTTTAGGGTGAGGTAAGGGTTATGGTGAGGGTTAAGTTGAGGGTGTGGGTGAGGGTTTTGTTTAGGTAAGGGTTAGGGTTAGAGTTAGGGTGAGGATTAGGGGAGGGTGAAGGTTAAGTTGAGGGGTAGGGTTAGGATGAGGCTTAGGGTTAGGGTTAGGGTGAGGGTTAGCGTTAGAGTGATGTTTAGTATGAGGGTGAGGGTTAATGTTAGGGTTAGCGTTAGGGAAAGTTTAGGGTTAGGGTTAGGGTGAGGGTTAGGGTGAGAGGTAAGTTTAGGGTTAGGGTGAAGGTTAGGGTTAGAGTTAGGGTTTGGTTTAGAGGGTTACGGTTAGGTTGATGTTTAGGGTGAGGGTGAGGGTTAGGATGAGGGTGAGGTTGAGGTTTAGGTTGAGGGTGAAGGTGAGGGTTACGGTTAAGGTTTGGGTTTGGGTGAGTGTGAGGGTTAGGGTTAGGATGATCATTAGGGTTATTGTTTGGGTTAGGGTTAGGGTGAGGGTGAGGGTTAGGGTTAGGGAAAGGATGAGGGTAAGGGTTAGGGTGAGGGTTAAGGTGAGGATAAGGTTTAGGGTTAGGGTTAGGGTGAGTGTTAGCGTGAGGGTCAGAGTGAGGGTTACGGTTAGGGTTAGGGTTAGGGTTAGGGTTAGGCTTAGGGTCAGGGTTAGGGTTAGGGTTAGGGTTAGGTTCAGGGTCAGGGTCAGGGTCAGGGTCAGGGTCAGGGTCAGGGTCAGGGTCAGGGTCAGGGTCAGGGTCAGGGTTAGGGTCAGGGTTAGGGTTAGGGTTAGGGTTAGGGTTAGGGTTAGGGTTAGGGTTAGGGTCAGGGTTAGGGTTAGGGTTAGGGTTAGGGTTAGGGTTAGGGTTAGGGTTAGGGTTAGGGTTAGGGTTAGGGTTAGGGTGAGGATAAGGGTTAGGGTGAGGGTTAGGGTGAGGATGAGGGTTAAGTTTAGGGTTAGGGTGAGGGTTAGGGTTTGGGTGATGTTTAGGGTGAGATTTAGGGTGAGGATGAGGGTTCGGGTGAGGGAGAGGCTTCAGGTGAGTTTGAGGGTTAGGGTGTGGGTGAGGATTAGGGTTAGGATGAGGGTGAAGGTTAGGTTTAGGGTTAGTGTGAGGTTGAGAGTTAGGGGTAGGGTTAGGGTTGGGGTTAGGGTTAGGGTTAGCGTTAATGTGAGGGTTAGGGAGAGGGGTAGGCGTAGGGTTAGGGTGAGGTTTAGGGTGAATGTGAGGGTTAAGGTGAGAGTGAGGTTAAGGGTTAGGGTTAGGGTTAGGGTGAGGGTGAGGGTCAGTGTTAAGATTAGGGTTAGGGTTAGGGGTATTGAGAGGGTGAGGGTGAGGGTTAGGGTTAAGGTTAGTGTGAGGGTTAGGTTTAGGGTGAGGGTTAGGTTTAGGTTGAGGGTTAGGTTAAGGGTAAGGTTTACGGTGAGGGTTAGGGTTAGGGTTAGGGTTAGGGTGAGGGTCAGGGTGAGGTTTAGGGTCAGGTAGAGGGTTAGGGTTAGGCTGAGATGTAGGGTTAAGTTGATGTTTATTGTGAGGGTGAGGGTGAGGGTGAAGGTTAGGGTTAGGGTGATGTTTAGGGTGAGGTTTAGGGTTAGGGTAAGGTTTAGGGTTCGGGTGAGTGTGATGGTTAGGGTGTGGGTGAGGGTTTGGGTTAGGTTGAGTGTTAGGGTGACGGTGAGTGTTACAGTGAGGTTGAGGGTTAGGGTTAGGTTTAGGGTGAGGGTTAGGTTTAGGGTGAGGGTTCGGATGAGGGTTAGCGTGAGGGGTAGGTTTAGGGTTAGGGTGAGGGTTAGGTTTAGGCTGAGGGTTAGAGTTAGGTTTAGGGTGAGGTAAGGGTTATGGTGAGGGTTAAGTTGAGGGTGTGGGTGAGGGTTTTGTTTAGGTAAGGGTTAGGGTTAGAGTTAGGGTGAGGATTAGGGGAGGGTGAAGGTTAAGTTGAGGGGTAGGGTTAGGATGAGGCTTAGGGTTAGGGTTAGGGTGAGGGTTAGCGTTAGAGTGATGTTTAGTATGAGGGTGAGGGTTAATGTTAGGGTTAGCGTTAGGGAAAGTTTAGGGTTAGGGTTAGGGTGAGGGTTAGGGTGAGAGGTAAGTTTAGGGTTAGGGTGAAGGTTAGGGTTAGAGTTAGGGTTTGGTTTAGAGGGTTACGGTTAGGTTGATGTTTAGGGTGAGGGTGAGGGTTAGGATGAGGGTGAGGTTGAGGTTTAGGTTGAGGGTGAAGGTGAGGGTTACGGTTAAGGTTTGGGTTTGGGTGAGTGTGAGGGTTAGGGTTAGGATGATCATTAGGGTTATTGTTTGGGTTAGGGTTAGGGTGAGGGTGAGGGTTAGGGTTAGGGAAAGGATGAGGGTAAGGGTTAGGGTGAGGGTTAAGGTGAGGATAAGGTTTAGGGTTAGGGTTAGGGTGAGTGTTAGCGTGAGGGTCAGAGTGAGGGTTACGGTTAGGGTTAGGGTTAGGGTTAGGGTTAGGCTTAGGGTCAGGGTTAGGGTTAGGGTTAGGGTTAGGTTCAGGGTCAGGGTCAGGGTCAGGGTCAGGGTCAGGGTCAGGGTCAGGGTCAGGGTCAGGGTCAGGGTCAGGGTTAGGGTCAGGGTTAGGGTTAGGGTTAGGGTTAGGGTTAGGGTTAGGGTTAGGGTTAGGGTCAGGGTTAGGGTTAGGGTTAGGGTTAGGGTTAGGGTTAGGGTTAGGGTTAGGGTTAGGGTTAGGGTTAGGGTTAGGGTGAGGATAAGGGTTAGGGTGAGGGTTAGGGTGAGGATGAGGGTTAAGTTTAGGGTTAGGGTGAGGGTTAGGGTTTGGGTGATGTTTAGGGTGAGATTTAGGGTGAGGATGAGGGTTCGGGTGAGGGAGAGGCTTCAGGTGAGTTTGAGGGTTAGGGTGTGGGTGAGGATTAGGGTTAGGATGAGGGTGAAGGTTAGGTTTAGGGTTAGTGTGAGGTTGAGAGTTAGGGGTAGGGTTAGGGTTGGGGTTAGGGTTAGGGTTAGCGTTAATGTGAGGGTTAGGGAGAGGGGTAGGCGTAGGGTTAGGGTGAGGTTTAGGGTGAATGTGAGGGTTAAGGTGAGAGTGAGGTTAAGGGTTAGGGTTAGGGTTAGGGTGAGGGTGAGGGTCAGTGTTAAGATTAGGGTTAGGGTTAGGGGTATTGAGAGGGTGAGGGTGAGGGTTAGGGTTAAGGTTAGTGTGAGGGTTAGGTTTAGGGTGAGGGTTAGGTTTAGGTTGAGGGTTAGGTTAAGGGTAAGGTTTACGGTGAGGGTTAGGGTTAGGGTTAGGGTTAGGGTGAGGGTCAGGGTGAGGTTTAGGGTCAGGTAGAGGGTTAGGGTTAGGCTGAGATGTAGGGTTAAGTTGATGTTTATTGTGAGGGTGAGGGTGAGGGTGAAGGTTAGGGTTAGGGTGATGTTTAGGGTGAGGTTTAGGGTTAGGGTAAGGTTTAGGGTTCGGGTGAGTGTGATGGTTAGGGTGTGGGTGAGGGTTTGGGTTAGGTTGAGTGTTAGGGTGACGGTGAGTGTTACAGTGAGGTTGAGGGTTAGGGTTAGGTTTAGGGTGAGGGTTAGGTTTAGGGTGAGGGTTCGGATGAGGGTTAGCGTGAGGGGTAGGTTTAGGGTTAGGGTGAGGGTTAGGTTTAGGCTGAGGGTTAGAGTTAGGTTTAGGGTGAGGTAAGGGTTATGGTGAGGGTTAAGTTGAGGGTGTGGGTGAGGGTTTTGTTTAGGTAAGGGTTAGGGTTAGAGTTAGGGTGAGGATTAGGGGAGGGTGAAGGTTAAGTTGAGGGGTAGGGTTAGGATGAGGCTTAGGGTTAGGGTTAGGGTGAGGGTTAGCGTTAGAGTGATGTTTAGTATGAGGGTGAGGGTTAATGTTAGGGTTAGCGTTAGGGAAAGTTTAGGGTTAGGGTTAGGGTGAGGGTTAGGGTGAGAGGTAAGTTTAGGGTTAGGGTGAAGGTTAGGGTTAGAGTTAGGGTTTGGTTTAGAGGGTTACGGTTAGGTTGATGTTTAGGGTGAGGGTGAGGGTTAGGATGAGGGTGAGGTTGAGGTTTAGGTTGAGGGTGAAGGTGAGGGTTACGGTTAAGGTTTGGGTTTGGGTGAGTGTGAGGGTTAGGGTTAGGATGATCATTAGGGTTATTGTTTGGGTTAGGGTTAGGGTGAGGGTGAGGGTTAGGGTTAGGGAAAGGATGAGGGTAAGGGTTAGGGTGAGGGTTAAGGTGAGGATAAGGTTTAGGGTTAGGGTTAGGGTGAGTGTTAGCGTGAGGGTCAGAGTGAGGGTTACGGTTAGGGTTAGGGTTAGGGTTAGGGTTAGGCTTAGGGTCAGGGTTAGGGTTAGGGTTAGGGTTAGGGTTAGGGTTAGGGTTAGGGTTAGGGTCAGGGTTAGGGTTAGGGTTAGGGTTAGGTTCAGGGTCAGGGTCAGGGTCAGGGTCAGGGTCAGGGTCAGGGTCAGGGTCAGGGTCAGGGTCAGGGTTAGGGTCAGGGTTAGGGTTAGGGTTAGGGTTAGGGTTAGGGTTAGGGTTAGGGTTAGGGTTAGGGTCAGGGTTAGGGTTAGGGTTAGGGTTAGGGTGAGGATAAGGGTTAGGGTGAGGGTTAGGGTGAGGATGAGGGTTAAGTTTAGGGTTAGGGTGAGGGTTAGGGTTTGGGTGATGTTTAGGGTGAGATTTAGGGTGAGGATGAGGGTTCGGGTGAGGGAGAGGCTTCAGGTGAGTTTGAGGGTTAGGGTGTGGGTGAGGATTAGGGTTAGGATGAGGGTGAAGGTTAGGTTTAGGGTTAGTGTGAGGTTGAGAGTTAGGGGTAGGGTTAGGGTTGGGGTTAGGGTTAGGGTTAGCGTTAATGTGAGGGTTAGGGAGAGGGGTAGGCGTAGGGTTAGGGTGAGGTTTAGGGTGAATGTGAGGGTTAAGGTGAGAGTGAGGTTAAGGGTTAGGGTTAGGGTTAGGGTGAGGGTGAGGGTCAGTGTTAAGATTAGGGTTAGGGTTAGGGGTATTGAGAGGGTGAGGGTGAGGGTTAGGGTTAAGGTTAGTGTGAGGGTTAGGTTTAGGGTGAGGGTTAGGTTTAGGTTGAGGGTTAGGTTAAGGGTAAGGTTTACGGTGAGGGTTAGGGTTAGGGTTAGGGTTAGGGTGAGGGTCAGGGTGAGGTTTAGGGTCAGGTAGAGGGTTAGGGTTAGGCTGAGATGTAGGGTTAAGTTGATGTTTATTGTGAGGGTGAGGGTGAGGGTGAAGGTTAGGGTTAGGGTGATGTTTAGGGTGAGGTTTAGGGTTAGGGTAAGGTTTAGGGTTCGGGTGAGTGATGGTTAGGGTGTGGGTGAGGGTTTGGGTTAGGTTGAGTGTTAGGGTGACGGTGAGTGTTACAGTGAGGTTGAGGGTTAGGGTTAGGTTTAGGGTGAGGGTTAGGTTTAGGGTGAGGGTTCGGATGAGGGTTAGCGTGAGGGGTAGGTTTAGGGTTAGGGTGAGGGTTAGGTTTAGGCTGAGGGTTAGAGTTAGGTTTAGGGTGAGGTAAGGGTTATGGTGAGGGTTAAGTTGAGGGTGTGGGTGAGGGTTTTGTTTAGGTAAGGGTTAGGGTTAGAGTTAGGGTGAGGATTAGGGGAGGGTGAAGGTTAAGTTGAGGGGTAGGGTTAGGATGAGGCTTAGGGTTAGGGTTAGGGTGAGGGTTAGCGTTAGAGTGATGTTTAGTATGAGGGTGAGGGTTAATGTTAGGGTTAGCGTTAGGGAAAGTTTAGGGTTAGGGTTAGGGTGAGGGTTAGGGTGAGAGGTAAGTTTAGGGTTAGGGTGAAGGTTAGGGTTAGAGTTAGGGTTTGGTTTAGAGGGTTACGGTTAGGTTGATGTTTAGGGTGAGGGTGAGGGTTAGGATGAGGGTGAGGTTGAGGTTTAGGTTGAGGGTGAAGGTGAGGGTTACGGTTAAGGTTTGGGTTTGGGTGAGTGTGAGGGTTAGGGTTAGGATGATCATTAGGGTTATTGTTTGGGTTAGGGTTAGGGTGAGGGTGAGGGTTAGGGTTAGGGAAAGGATGAGGGTAAGGGTTAGGGTGAGGGTTAAGGTGAGGATAAGGTTTAGGGTTAGGGTTAGGGTGAGTGTTAGCGTGAGGGTCAGAGTGAGGGTTACGGTTAGGGTTAGGGTTAGGGTTAGGGTTAGGCTTAGGGTCAGGGTTAGGGTTAGGGTTAGGGTTAGGGTTAGGGTTAGGGTTAGGGTTAGGGTTAGGGTTAGGGTTAGGGTTAGGGTGAGGATAAGGGTTAGGGTGAGGGTTAGGGTGAGGATGAGGGTTAAGTTTAGGGTTAGGGTGAGGGTTAGGGTTTGGGTGATGTTTAGGGTGAGATTTAGGGTGAGGATGAGGGTTCGGGTGAGGGAGAGGCTTCAGGTGAGTTTGAGGGTTAGGGTGTGGGTGAGGATTAGGGTTAGGATGAGGGTGAAGGTTAGGTTTAGGGTTAGTGTGAGGTTGAGAGTTAGGGGTAGGGTTAGGGTTGGGGTTAGGGTTAGGGTTAGCGTTAATGTGAGGGTTAGGGAGAGGGGTAGGCGTAGGGTTAGGGTGAGGTTTAGGGTGAATGTGAGGGTTAAGGTGAGAGTGAGGTTAAGGGTTAGGGTTAGGGTTAGGGTGAGGGTGAGGGTCAGTGTTAAGATTAGGGTTAGGGTTAGGGGTATTGAGAGGGTGAGGGTGAGGGTTAGGGTTAAGGTTAGTGTGAGGGTTAGGTTTAGGGTGAGGGTTAGGTTTAGGTTGAGGGTTAGGTTAAGGGTAAGGTTTACGGTGAGGGTTAGGGTTAGGGTTAGGGTTAGGGTGAGGGTCAGGGTGAGGTTTAGGGTCAGGTAGA
Organism: Dipodomys spectabilis; assembly: GCF_019054845.1. Lineage (NCBI taxonomy): Eukaryota > Metazoa > Chordata > Mammalia > Rodentia > Heteromyidae > Dipodomys > Dipodomys spectabilis. The sequence continues at coordinate 12,710 of NW_024871394.1, read as the reverse complement.
GGGTTAGGGTTAGGCTGAGATGTAGGGTTAAGTTGATGTTTATTGTGAGGGTGAGGGTGAGGGTGAAGGTTAGGGTTAGGGTGATGTTTAGGGTGAGGTTTAGGGTTAGGGTAAGGTTTAGGGTTCGGGTGAGTGATGGTTAGGGTGTGGGTGAGGGTTTGGGTTAGGTTGAGTGTTAGGGTGACGGTGAGTGTTACAGTGAGGTTGAGGGTTAGGGTTAGGTTTAGGGTGAGGGTTAGGTTTAGGGTGAGGGTTCGGATGAGGGTTAGCGTGAGGGGTAGGTTTAGGGTTAGGGTGAGGGTTAGGTTTAGGCTGAGGGTTAGAGTTAGGTTTAGGGTGAGGTAAGGGTTATGGTGAGGGTTAAGTTGAGGGTGTGGGTGAGGGTTTTGTTTAGGTAAGGGTTAGGGTTAGAGTTAGGGTGAGGATTAGGGGAGGGTGAAGGTTAAGTTGAGGGGTAGGGTTAGGATGAGGCTTAGGGTTAGGGTTAGGGTGAGGGTTAGCGTTAGAGTGATGTTTAGTATGAGGGTGAGGGTTAATGTTAGGGTTAGCGTTAGGGAAAGTTTAGGGTTAGGGTTAGGGTGAGGGTTAGGGTGAGAGGTAAGTTTAGGGTTAGGGTGAAGGTTAGGGTTAGAGTTAGGGTTTGGTTTAGAGGGTTACGGTTAGGTTGATGTTTAGGGTGAGGGTGAGGGTTAGGATGAGGGTGAGGTTGAGGTTTAGGTTGAGGGTGAAGGTGAGGGTTACGGTTAAGGTTTGGGTTTGGGTGAGTGTGAGGGTTAGGGTTAGGATGATCATTAGGGTTATTGTTTGGGTTAGGGTTAGGGTGAGGGTGAGGGTTAGGGTTAGGGAAAGGATGAGGGTAAGGGTTAGGGTGAGGGTTAAGGTGAGGATAAGGTTTAGGGTTAGGGTTAGGGTGAGTGTTAGCGTGAGGGTCAGAGTGAGGGTTACGGTTAGGGTTAGGGTTAGGGTTAGGGTTAGGCTTAGGGTCAGGGTTAGGGTTAGGGTTAGGGTTAGGGTTAGGGTTAGGGTTAGGGTTAGGGTTAGGGTTAGGGTGAGGATAAGGGTTAGGGTGAGGGTTAGGGTGAGGATGAGGGTTAAGTTTAGGGTTAGGGTGAGGGTTAGGGTTTGGGTGATGTTTAGGGTGAGATTTAGGGTGAGGATGAGGGTTCGGGTGAGGGAGAGGCTTCAGGTGAGTTTGAGGGTTAGGGTGTGGGTGAGGATTAGGGTTAGGATGAGGGTGAAGGTTAGGTTTAGGGTTAGTGTGAGGTTGAGAGTTAGGGGTAGGGTTAGGGTTGGGGTTAGGGTTAGGGTTAGCGTTAATGTGAGGGTTAGGGAGAGGGGTAGGCGTAGGGTTAGGGTGAGGTTTAGGGTGAATGTGAGGGTTAAGGTGAGAGTGAGGTTAAGGGTTAGGGTTAGGGTTAGGGTGAGGGTGAGGGTCAGTGTTAAGATTAGGGTTAGGGTTAGGGGTATTGAGAGGGTGAGGGTGAGGGTTAGGGTTAAGGTTAGTGTGAGGGTTAGGTTTAGGGTGAGGGTTAGGTTTAGGTTGAGGGTTAGGTTAAGGGTAAGGTTTACGGTGAGGGTTAGGGTTAGGGTTAGGGTTAGGGTGAGGGTCAGGGTGAGGTTTAGGGTCAGGTAGAGGGTTAGGGTTAGGCTGAGATGTAGGGTTAAGTTGATGTTTATTGTGAGGGTGAGGGTGAGGGTGAAGGTTAGGGTTAGGGTGATGTTTAGGGTGAGGTTTAGGGTTAGGGTAAGGTTTAGGGTTCGGGTGAGTGTGATGGTTAGGGTGTGGGTGAGGGTTTGGGTTAGGTTGAGTGTTAGGGTGACGGTGAGTGTTACAGTGAGGTTGAGGGTTAGGGTTAGGTTTAGGGTGAGGGTTAGGTTTAGGGTGAGGGTTCGGATGAGGGTTAGCGTGAGGGGTAGGTTTAGGGTTAGGGTGAGGGTTAGGTTTAGGCTGAGGGTTAGAGTTAGGTTTAGGGTGAGGTAAGGGTTATGGTGAGGGTTAAGTTGAGGGTGTGGGTGAGGGTTTTGTTTAGGTAAGGGTTAGGGTTAGAGTTAGGGTGAGGATTAGGGGAGGGTGAAGGTTAAGTTGAGGGGTAGGGTTAGGATGAGGCTTAGGGTTAGGGTTAGGGTGAGGGTTAGCGTTAGAGTGATGTTTAGTATGAGGGTGAGGGTTAATGTTAGGGTTAGCGTTAGGGAAAGTTTAGGGTTAGGGTTAGGGTGAGGGTTAGGGTGAGAGGTAAGTTTAGGGTTAGGGTGAAGGTTAGGGTTAGAGTTAGGGTTTGGTTTAGAGGGTTACGGTTAGGTTGATGTTTAGGGTGAGGGTGAGGGTTAGGATGAGGGTGAGGTTGAGGTTTAGGTTGAGGGTGAAGGTGAGGGTTACGGTTAAGGTTTGGGTTTGGGTGAGTGTGAGGGTTAGGGTTAGGATGATCATTAGGGTTATTGTTTGGGTTAGGGTTAGGGTGAGGGTGAGGGTTAGGGTTAGGGAAAGGATGAGGGTAAGGGTTAGGGTGAGGGTTAAGGTGAGGATAAGGTTTAGGGTTAGGGTTAGGGTGAGTGTTAGCGTGAGGGTCAGAGTGAGGGTTACGGTTAGGGTTAGGGTTAGGGTTAGGGTCAGGGTTAGGGTTAGGGTTAGGGTTAGGGTTAGGGTTAGGGTTAGGGTTAGGGTTAGGGTTAGGGTTAGGGTTAGGGTGAGGATAAGGGTTAGGGTGAGGGT
>NW_024871394.1:0-5000 GCF_019054845.1 Dipodomys spectabilis | reverse complement strand
AGGGTTAGGGTTAGGGTTAGGGTTAGGGTTAGGGTTAGGGTTAGGGTTAGGGTTAGGGTTAGGGTTAGGGTTAGGGTTAGGGTTAGGGTTAGGGTTAGGGTTAGGGTTAGGGTTAGGGTTAGGGTTAGGGTTAGGGTTAGGGTTAGGGTTAGGGTTAGGGTTAGGGTTAGGGTTAGGGTTAGGGTTAGGGTTAGGGTTAGGGTTAGGGTTAGGGTTAGGGTTAGGGTTAGGGTTAGGGTTAGGGTTAGGGTTAGGGTTAGGGTTAGGGTTAGGGTTAGGGTTAGGGTTAGGGTTAGGGTTAGGGTTAGGGTTAGGGTTAGGGTTAGGGTTAGGGTTAGGGTTAGGGTTAGGGTTAGGGTTAGGGTTAGGGTTAGGGTTAGGGTTAGGGTTAGGGTTAGGGTTAGGGTTAGGGTTAGGGTTAGGGTTAGGGTTAGGGTTAGGGTTAGGGTTAGGGTTAGGGTTAGGGTTAGGGTTAGGGTTAGGGTTAGGGTTAGGGTTAGGGTTAGGGTTAGGGTTAGGGTTAGGGTTAGGGTTAGGGTTAGGGTTAGGGTTAGGGTTAGGGTTAGGGTTAGGGTTAGGGTTAGGGTTAGGGTTAGGGTTAGGGTTAGGGTTAGGGTTAGGGTTAGGGTTAGGGTTAGGGTTAGGGTTAGGGTTAGGGTTAGGGTTAGGGTTAGGGTTAGGGTTAGGGTTAGGGTTAGGGTTAGGGTTAGGGTTAGGGTTAGGGTTAGGGTTAGGGTTAGGGTTAGGGTTAGGGTTAGGGTTAGGGTTAGGGTTAGGGTTAGGGTTAGGGTTAGGGTTAGGGTTAGGGTTAGGGTTAGGGTTAGGGTTAGGGTTAGGGTTAGGGTTAGGGTTAGGGTTAGGGTTAGGGTTAGGGTTAGGGTTAGGGTTAGGGTTAGGGTTAGGGTTAGGGTTAGGGTTAGGGTTAGGGTTAGGGTTAGGGTTAGGGTTAGGGTTAGGGTTAGGGTTAGGGTTAGGGTTAGGGTTAGGGTTAGGGTTAGGGTTAGGGTTAGGGTTAGGGTTAGGGTTAGGGTTAGGGTTAGGGTTAGGGTTAGGGTTAGGGTTAGGGTTAGGGTTAGGGTTAGGGTTAGGGTTAGGGTTAGGGTTAGGGTTAGGGTTAGGGTTAGGGTTAGGGTTAGGGTTAGGGTTAGGGTTAGGGTTAGGGTTAGGGTTAGGGTTAGGGTTAGGGTTAGGGTTAGGGTTAGGGTTAGGGTTAGGGTTAGGGTTAGGGTTAGGGTTAGGGTTAGGGTTAGGGTTAGGGTTAGGGTTAGGGTTAGGGTTAGGGGTTAGGGTTAGGGTTAGGGTTAGGGTTAGGGTTAGGGTTAGGGTTAGGGTTAGGGTTAGGGTTAGGGTTAGGGTTAGGGTTAGGGTTAGGGTTAGGGTTAGGGTTAGGGTTAGGGTTAGGGTTAGGGTTAGGGTTAGGGTTAGGGTTAGGGTTAGGGTTAGGGTTAGGGTTAGGGTTAGGGTTAGGGTTAGGGTTAGGGTTAGGGTTAGGGTTAGGGTTAGGGTTAGGGTTAGGGTTAGGGTTAGGGTTAGGGTTAGGGTTAGGGTTAGGGTTAGGGTTAGGGTTAGGGTTAGGGTTAGGGTTAGGGTTAGGGTTAGGGTTAGGGTTAGGGTTGGGGTTAGGGTTAGGGTTAGGGTTAGGGTTAGGGGGTTAGGGTTAGGGGTTAGGGTTAGGGTTAGGGTTAGGGTAGGGTTAGGGTGGTGGGTTAGGGTTAGGGGTAGGGTTTGGGTTAGGGTGTGGGTTAGGGTTAGGGGTGAGGGTGAGGGTTAGGGTTAGGGTGTTGGGTTAGGGGTTGGGGTTAGGGGTTGGGTAGGGTTAGGGTTAGGGTTAGGGTTAGGGTTAGGGTTAGGGTTAGGGTTAGGGTTAGGGTTAGGGTTAGGGTTAGGGTTAGGGTTAGGGTTAGGGTTAGGGTTAGGGTTAGGGTTAGGGTTAGGGTTAGGGTTAGGGTTAGGGTTAGGGTTAGGGTTAGGGTTAGGGTTAGGGTTAGGGTTAGGGTTAGGGTTAGGGTTAGGGTTAGGGTTAGGGTTAGGGTTAGGGTTAGGGTTAGGGTTAGGGTTAGGGTTAGGGTTAGGGTTAGGGTTAGGGTTAGGGTTAGGGTTAGGGTTAGGGTTAGGGTTAGGGTTAGGGTTAGGGTTAGGGTTAGGGTTAGGGTTAGGGTTAGGGTTAGGGTTAGGGTTAGGGTAGGGTTAGGGTTAGGGTTAGGGTTAGGGTTAGGGTTAGGGTTAGGGTTAGGGTTAGGGTTAGGGTTAGGGTTAGGGTTAGGGTTAGGGTTAGGGTTAGGGTTAGGGTTAGGGTTAGGGTTAGGGTTAGGGTTAGGGTTAGGGTTAGGGTTAGGGTTAGGGTTAGGGTTAGGGTTAGGGTTAGGGTTAGGGTTAGGGTTAGGGTTAGGGTTAGGGTTAGGGTTAGGGTTAGGGTTAGGGTTAGGGTTAGGGTTAGGGTTAGGGTTAGGGTTAGGGTTAGGGTTAGGGTTAGGGTTAGGGTTAGGGTTAGGGTTAGGGTTAGGGTTAGGGTTAGGGTTAGGGTTAGGGTTAGGGTTAGGGTTAGGGTTAGGGTTAGGGTTAGGGTTAGGGTTAGGGTTAGGGTTAGGGTTAGGGTTAGGGTTAGGGTTAGGGTTAGGGTTAGGGTTAGGGTTAGGGTTAGGGTTAGGGTTAGGGTTAGGGTTAGGGTTAGGGTTAGGGTTAGGGTTAGGGTTAGGGTTAGGGTTAGGGTTAGGGTTAGGGTTAGGGTTAGGGTTAGGGTTAGGGTTAGGGTTAGGGTTAGGGTTAGGGTTAGGGTTAGGGTTAGGGTTAGGGTTAGGGTTAGGGTTAGGGTTAGGGTTAGGGTTAGGGTTAGGGTTAGGGTTAGGGTTAGGGTTAGGGTTAGGGTTAGGGTTAGGGTTAGGGTTAGGGTTAGGGTTAGGGTTAGGGTTAGGGTTAGGGTTAGGGTTAGGGTTAGGGTTAGGGTTAGGGTTAGGGTTAGGGTTAGGGTTAGGGTTAGGGTTAGGGTTAGGGTTAGGGTTAGGGTTAGGGTTAGGGTTAGGGTTAGGGTTAGGGTTAGGGTTAGGGTTAGGGTTAGGGTTAGGGTTAGGGTTAGGGTTAGGGTTAGGGTTAGGGTTAGGGTTAGGGTTAGGGTTAGGGTTAGGGTTAGGGTTAGGGTTAGGGTTAGGGTTAGGGTTAGGGTTAGGGTTAGGGTTAGGGTTAGGGTTAGGGTTAGGGTTAGGGTTAGGGTTAGGGTTAGGGTTAGGGTTAGGGTTAGGGTTAGGGTTAGGGTTAGGGTTAGGGTTAGGGTTAGGGTTAGGGTTAGGGTTAGGGTTAGGGTTAGAGGGTTAGGGTTAGGGTTAGGGTTAGGGTTAGGGTTAGGGTTAGGGTTAGGGTTAGGGTTAGGGTTAGGGTTAGGGTTAGGGTTAGGGTTAGGGTTAGGGTTAGGGTTAGGGTTAGGGTTAGGGTTAGGGTTAGGGTTAGGGTTAGGGTTAGGGTTAGGGTTAGGGTTAGGGTTAGGGTTAGGGTTAGGGTTAGGGTTAGGGTTAGGGTTAGGGTTAGGGTTAGGGTTAGGGTTAGGGTTAGGGTTAGGGTTAGGGTTAGGGTTAGGGTTAGGGTTAGGGTTAGGGTTAGGGTTAGGGTTAGGGTTAGGGTTAGGGTTAGGGTTAGGGTTAGGGTTAGGGTTAGGGTTAGGGTTAGGGTTAGGGTTAGGGTTAGGGTTAGGGTTAGGGTTAGGGTTAGGGTTAGGGTTAGGGTTAGGGTTAGGGTTAGGGTTAGGGTTAGGGTTAGGGTTAGGGTTAGGGTTAGGGTTAGGGTTAGGGTTAGGGTTAGGGTTAGGGTTAGGGTTAGGGTTAGGGTTAGGGTTAGGGTTAGGGTTAGGGTTAGGGTTAGGGTTAGGGTTAGGGTTAGGGTTAGGGTTAGGGTTAGGGTTAGGGTTAGGGTTAGGGTTAGGGTTAGGGTTAGGGTTAGGGTTAGGGTTAGGGTTAGGGTTAGGGTTAGGGTTAGGGTTAGGGTTAGGGTTAGGGTTAGGGTTAGGGTTAGGGTTAGGGTTAGGGTTAGGGTTAGGGTTAGGGTTAGGGTTAGGGTTAGGGTTAGGGTTAGGGTTAGGGTTAGGGTTAGGGTTAGGGTTAGGGTTAGGGTTAGGGTTAGGGTTAGGGTTAGGGTTAGGGTTAGGGTTAGGGTTAGGGTTAGGGTTAGGGTTAGGGTTAGGGTTAGGGTTAGGGTTAGGGTTAGGGTTAGGGTTAGGGTTAGGGTTAGGGTTAGGGTTAGGGTTAGGGTTAGGGTTAGGGTTAGGGTTAGGGTTAGGGTTAGGGTTAGGGTTAGGGTTAGGGTTAGGGTTAGGGTTAGGGTTAGGGTTAGGGTTAGGGTTAGGGTTAGGGTTAGGGTTAGGGTTAGGGTTAGGGTTAGGGTTAGGGTTAGGGTTAGGGTTAGGGTTAGGGTTAGGGTTAGGGTTAGGGTTAGGGTTAGGGTTAGGGTTAGGGTTAGGGTTAGGGTTAGGGTTAGGGTTAGGGTTAGGGTTAGGGTTAGGGTTAGGGTTAGGGTTAGGGTTAGGGTTAGGGTTAGGGTTAGGGTTAGGGTTAGGGTTAGGGTTAGGGTTAGGGTTAGGGTTAGGGTTAGGGTTAGGGTTAGGGTTAGGGTTAGGGTTAGGGTTAGGGTTAGGGTTAGGGTTAGGGTTAGGGTTAGGGTTAGGGTTAGGGTTAGGGTTAGGGTTAGGGTTAGGGTTAGGGTTAGGGTTAGGGTTAGGGTTAGGGTTAGGGTTAGGGTTAGGGTTAGGGTTAGGGTTAGGGTTAGGGTTAGGGTTAGGGTTAGGGTTAGGGTTAGGGTTAGGGTTAGGGTTAGGGTTAGGGTTAGGGTTAGGGTTAGGGTTAGGGTTAGGGTTAGGGTTAGGGTTAGGGTTAGGGTTAGGGTTAGGGTTAGGGTTAGGGTTAGGGTTAGGGTTAGGGTTAGGGTTAGGGTTAGGGTTAGGGTTAGGGTTAGGGTTAGGGTTAGGGTTAGGGTTAGGGTTAGGGTTAGGGTTAGGGTTAGGGTTAGGGTTAGGGTTA
>NW_024871393.1:52500-78839 GCF_019054845.1 Dipodomys spectabilis | reverse complement strand
TAACCCTAACCCTAACCCTAACCCTAACCCTAACCCTAACCCTAACCCTAACCCTAACCCTAACCCTAACCCTAACCCTAACCCTAACCCTAACCCTAACCCTAACCCTAACCCTAACCCTAACACCCTAACCCTAACCCTAACCCTAACCCTAACCCTAACCCTAACCCTAACCCTAACCCTAACCCTAACCCTAACCCTAACCCTAACCCTAACCCTAACCCTAACCCTAACCCTAACCCTAACCCTAACCCTAACCCTAACCCTAACCCTAACCCTAACCCTAACCCTAACCCTAACCCTAACCCTAACCCTAACCCTAACCCTAACCCTAACCCTAACCCTAACCCTAACCCTAACCCTAACCCTAACCCTAACCCTAACCCTAACCCTAACCCTAACCCTAACCCTAACCCTAACCCTAACCCTAACCCTAACCCTAACCCTAACCCTAACCCTAACCCTAACCCTAACCCTAACCCTAACCCTAACCCTAACCCTAACCCTAACCCTAACCCTAACCCTAACCCTAACCCTAACCCTAACCCTAACCCTAACCCTAACCCTAACCCTAACCCTAACCCTAACCCTAACCCTAACCCTAACCCTAACCCTAACCCTAACCCTAACCCTAACCCTAACCCTAACCCTAACCCTAACCCTAACCCTAACCCTAACCCTAACCCTAACCCTAACCCTAACCCTAACCCTAACCCTAACCCTAACCCTAACCCTAACCCTAACCCTAACCCTAACCCTAACCCTAACCCTAACCCTAACCCTAACCCTAACCCTAACCCTAACCCTAACCCTAACCCTAACCCTAACCCTAACCCTAACCCTAACCCTAACCCTAACCCTAACCCTAACCCTAACCCTAACCCTAACCCTAACCCTAACCCTAACCCTAACCCTAACCCTAACCCTAACCCTAACCCTAACCCTAACCCTAACCCTAACCCTAACCCTAACCCTAACCCTAACCCTAACCCTAACCCTAACCCTAACCCTAACCCTAACCCTAACCCTAACCCTAACCCTAACCCTAACCCTAACCCTAACCCTAACCCTAACCCTAACCCTAACCCTAACCCTAACCCTAACCCTAACCCTAACCCTAACCCTAACCCTAACCCTAACCCTAACCCTAACCCTAACCCTAACCCTAACCCTAACCCTAACCCTAACCCTAACCCTAACCCTAACCCTAACCCTAACCCTAACCCTAACCCTAACCCTAACCCTAACCCTAACCCTAACCCTAACCCTAACCCTAACCCTAACCCTAACCCTAACCCTAACCCTAACCCTAACCCTAACCCTAACCCTAACCCTAACCCTAACCCTAACCCTAACCCTAACCCTAACCCTAACCCTAACCCTAACCCTAACCCTAACCCTAACCCTAACCCTAACCCTAACCCTAACCCTAACCCTAACCCTAACCCTAACCCTAACCCTAACCCTAACCCTAACCCTAACCCTAACCCTAACCCTAACCCTAACCCTAACCCTAACCCTAACCCTAACCCTAACCCTAACCCTAACCCTAACCCTAACCCTAACCCTAACCCTAACCCTAACCCTAACCCTAACCCTAACCCTAACCCTAACCCTAACCCTAACCCTAACCCTAACCCTAACCCTAACCCTAACCCTAACCCTAACCCTAACCCTAACCCTAACCCTAACCCTAACCCTAACCCTAACCCTAACCCTAACCCTAACCCTAACCCTAACCCTAACCCTAACCCTAACCCTAACCCTAACCCTAACCCTAACCCTAACCCTAACCCTAACCCTAACCCTAACCCTAACCCTAACCCTAACCCTAACCCTAACCCTAACCCTAACCCTAACCCTAACCCTAACCCTAACCCTAACCCTAACCCTAACCCTAACCCTAACCCTAACCCTAACCCTAACCCTAACCCTAACCCTAACCCTAACCCTAACCCTAACCCTAACCCTAACCCTAACCCTAACCCTAACCCTAACCCTAACCCTAACCCTAACCCTAACCCTAACCCTAACCCTAACCCTAACCCTAACCCTAACCCTAACCCTAACCCTAACCCTAACCCTAACCCTAACCCTAACCCTAACCCTAACCCTAACCCTAACCCTAACCCTAACCCTAACCCTAACCCTAACCCTAACCCTAACCCTAACCCTAACCCTAACCCTAACCCTAACCCTAACCCTAACCCTAACCCTAACCCTAACCCTAACCCTAACCCTAACCCTAACCCTAACCCTAACCCTAACCCTAACCCTAACCCTAACCCTAACCCTAACCCTAACCCTAACCCTAACCCTAACCCTAACCCTAACCCTAACCCTAACCCTAACCCTAACCCTAACCCTAACCCTAACCCTAACCCTAACCCTAACCCTAACCCTAACCCTAACCCTAACCCTAACCCTAACCCTAACCCTAACCCTAACCCTAACCCTAACCCTAACCCTAACCCTAACCCTAACCCTAACCCTAACCCTAACCCTAACCCTAACCCTAACCCTAACCCTAACCCTAACCCTAACCCTAACCCTAACCCTAACCCTAACCCTAACCCTAACCCTAACCCTAACCCTAACCCTAACCCTAACCCTAACCCTAACCCTAACCCTAACCCTAACCCTAACCCTAACCCTAACCCTAACCCTAACCCTAACCCTAACCCTAACCCTAACCCTAACCCTAACCCTAACCCTAACCCTAACCCTAACCCTAACCCTAACCCTAACCCTAACCCTAACCCTAACCCTAACCCTAACCCTAACCCTAACCCTAACCCTAACCCTAACCCTAACCCTAACCCTAACCCTAACCCTAACCCTAACCCTAACCCTAACCCTAACCCTAACCCTAACCCTAACCCTAACCCTAACCCTAACCCTAACCCTAACCCTAACCCTAACCCTAACCCTAACCCTAACCCTAACCCTAACCCTAACCCTAACCCTAACCCTAACCCTAACCCTAACCCTAACCCTAACCCTAACCCTAACCCTAACCCTAACCCTAACCCTAACCCTAACCCTAACCCTAACCCTAACCCTAACCCTAACCCTAACCCTAACCCTAACCCTAACCCTAACCCTAACCCTAACCCTAACCCTAACCCTAACCCTAACCCTAACCCTAACCCTAACCCTAACCCTAACCCTAACCCTAACCCTAACCCTAACCCTAACCCTAACCCTAACCCTAACCCTAACCCTAACCCTAACCCTAACCCTAACCCTAACCCTAACCCTAACCCTAACCCTAACCCTAACCCTAACCCTAACCCTAACCCTAACCCTAACCCTAACCCTAACCCTAACCCTAACCCTAACCCTAACCCTAACCCTAACCCTAACCCTAACCCTAACCCTAACCCTAACCCTAACCCTAACCCTAACCCTAACCCTAACCCTAACCCTAACCCTAACCCTAACCCTAACCCTAACCCTAACCCTAACCCTAACCCTAACCCTAACCCTAACCCTAACCCTAACCCTAACCCTAACCCTAACCCTAACCCTAACCCTAACCCTAACCCTAACCCTAACCCTAACCCTAACCCTAACCCTAACCCTAACCCTAACCCTAACCCTAACCCTAACCCTAACCCTAACCCTAACCCTAACCCTAACCCTAACCCTAACCCTAACCCTAACCCTAACCCTAACCCTAACCCTAACCCTAACCCTAACCCTAACCCTAACCCTAACCCTAACCCTATCCTCACCCTAACCCTAACCCTAACCCTAACCCTAACCCTAACCCTGACCCTGACCCTGACCCTGACCCTGACCCTGACCCTGACCCTGACCCTGACCCTGACCCTGACCCTAACCCTGACCCTAACCCTGACCCTAACCCTAACCCTAACCCTAACCCTAACCCTAACCCTAACCCTGACCCTAAGCCTAACCCTAACCCTAACCCTAACCCTAACCGTAACCCTCACTCTGACCCTCACGCTAACACTCACCCTAACCCTAACCCTAAACCTTATCCTCACCTTAACCCTCACCCTAACCCTTACCCTCATCCTTTCCCTAACCCTAACCCTCACCCTCACCCTAACCCTAACCCAAACAATAACCCTAATGATCATCCTAACCCTAACCCTCACACTCACCCAAACCCAAACCTTAACCGTAACCCTCACCTTCACCCTCAACCTAAACCTCAACCTCACCCTCATCCTAACCCTCACCCTCACCCTAAACATCAACCTAACCGTAACCCTCTAAACCAAACCCTAACTCTAACCCTAACCTTCACCCTAACCCTAAACTTACCTCTCACCCTAACCCTCACCCTAACCCTAACCCTAAACTTTCCCTAACGCTAACCCTAACATTAACCCTCACCCTCATACTAAACATCACTCTAACGCTAACCCTCACCCTAACCCTAACCCTAAGCCTCATCCTAACCCTACCCCTCAACTTAACCTTCACCCTCCCCTAATCCTCACCCTAACTCTAACCCTAACCCTTACCTAAACAAAACCCTCACCCACACCCTCAACTTAACCCTCACCATAACCCTTACCTCACCCTAAACCTAACTCTAACCCTCAGCCTAAACCTAACCCTCACCCTAACCCTAAACCTACCCCTCACGCTAACCCTCATCCGAACCCTCACCCTAAACCTAACCCTCACCCTAAACCTAACCCTAACCCTCAACCTCACCGTAACACTCACCGTCACCCTAACACTCAACCTAACCCAAACCCTCACCCACACCCTAACCATCACACTCACCCGAACCCTAAACCTTACCCTAACCCTAAACCTCACCCTAAACATCACCCTAACCCTAACCTTCACCCTCACCCTCACCCTCACAATAAACATCAACTTAACCCTACATCTCAGCCTAACCCTAACCCTCTACCTGACCCTAAACCTCACCCTGACCCTCACCCTAACCCTAACCCTAACCCTAACCCTCACCGTAAACCTTACCCTTAACCTAACCCTCAACCTAAACCTAACCCTCACCCTAAACCTAACCCTCACACTAACCTTAACCCTAACCCTCACCCTCACCCTCTCAATACCCCTAACCCTAACCCTAATCTTAACACTGACCCTCACCCTCACCCTAACCCTAACCCTAACCCTTAACCTCACTCTCACCTTAACCCTCACATTCACCCTAAACCTCACCCTAACCCTACGCCTACCCCTCTCCCTAACCCTCACATTAACGCTAACCCTAACCCTAACCCCAACCCTAACCCTACCCCTAACTCTCAACCTCACACTAACCCTAAACCTAACCTTCACCCTCACCCTAACCCTAATCCTCACCCACACCCTAACCCTCAAACTCACCTGAAGCCTCTCCCTCACCCGAACCCTCATCCTCACCCTAAATCTCACCCTAAACATCACCCAAACCCTAACCCTCACCCTAACCCTAAACTTAACCCTCATCCTCACCCTAACCCTCACCCTAACCCTTATCCTCACCCTAACCCTAACCCTAACCCTAACCCTAACCCTAACCCTAACCCTAACCCTAACCCTAACCCTAACCCTGACCCTAACCCTAACCCTAACCCTAACCCTAACCCTAACCCTAACCCTGACCCTAACCCTGACCCTGACCCTGACCCTGACCCTGACCCTGACCCTGACCCTGACCCTGACCCTGACCCTGACCCTGACCCTGACCCTGACCCTGACCCTAACCCTAACCCTAACCCTAACCCTGACCCTAACCCTAACCCTAACCCTAACCCTAACCCTAACCCTAACCCTGACCCTAAGCCTAACCCTAACCCTAACCCTAACCCTAACCGTAACCCTCACTCTGACCCTCACGCTAACACTCACCCTAACCCTAACCCTAAACCTTATCCTCACCTTAACCCTCACCCTAACCCTTACCCTCATCCTTTCCCTAACCCTAACCCTCACCCTCACCCTAACCCTAACCCAAACAATAACCCTAATGATCATCCTAACCCTAACCCTCACACTCACCCAAACCCAAACCTTAACCGTAACCCTCACCTTCACCCTCAACCTAAACCTCAACCTCACCCTCATCCTAACCCTCACCCTCACCCTAAACATCAACCTAACCGTAACCCTCTAAACCAAACCCTAACTCTAACCCTAACCTTCACCCTAACCCTAAACTTACCTCTCACCCTAACCCTCACCCTAACCCTAACCCTAAACTTTCCCTAACGCTAACCCTAACATTAACCCTCACCCTCATACTAAACATCACTCTAACGCTAACCCTCACCCTAACCCTAACCCTAAGCCTCATCCTAACCCTACCCCTCAACTTAACCTTCACCCTCCCCTAATCCTCACCCTAACTCTAACCCTAACCCTTACCTAAACAAAACCCTCACCCACACCCTCAACTTAACCCTCACCATAACCCTTACCTCACCCTAAACCTAACTCTAACCCTCAGCCTAAACCTAACCCTCACCCTAACCCTAAACCTACCCCTCACGCTAACCCTCATCCGAACCCTCACCCTAAACCTAACCCTCACCCTAAACCTAACCCTAACCCTCAACCTCACCGTAACACTCACCGTCACCCTAACACTCAACCTAACCCAAACCCTCACCCACACCCTAACCATCACACTCACCCGAACCCTAAACCTTACCCTAACCCTAAACCTCACCCTAAACATCACCCTAACCCTAACCTTCACCCTCACCCTCACCCTCACAATAAACATCAACTTAACCCTACATCTCAGCCTAACCCTAACCCTCTACCTGACCCTAAACCTCACCCTGACCCTCACCCTAACCCTAACCCTAACCCTAACCCTCACCGTAAACCTTACCCTTAACCTAACCCTCAACCTAAACCTAACCCTCACCCTAAACCTAACCCTCACACTAACCTTAACCCTAACCCTCACCCTCACCCTCTCAATACCCCTAACCCTAACCCTAATCTTAACACTGACCCTCACCCTCACCCTAACCCTAACCCTAACCCTTAACCTCACTCTCACCTTAACCCTCACATTCACCCTAAACCTCACCCTAACCCTACGCCTACCCCTCTCCCTAACCCTCACATTAACGCTAACCCTAACCCTAACCCCAACCCTAACCCTACCCCTAACTCTCAACCTCACACTAACCCTAAACCTAACCTTCACCCTCACCCTAACCCTAATCCTCACCCACACCCTAACCCTCAAACTCACCTGAAGCCTCTCCCTCACCCGAACCCTCATCCTCACCCTAAATCTCACCCTAAACATCACCCAAACCCTAACCCTCACCCTAACCCTAAACTTAACCCTCATCCTCACCCTAACCCTCACCCTAACCCTTATCCTCACCCTAACCCTAACCCTAACCCTAACCCTAACCCTAACCCTAACCCTAACCCTAACCCTAACCCTAACCCTAACCCTAACCCTGACCCTAACCCTAACCCTAACCCTAACCCTAACCCTAACCCTAACCCTGACCCTGACCCTGACCCTGACCCTGACCCTGACCCTGACCCTGACCCTGACCCTGACCCTGACCCTGACCCTGACCCTGACCCTGACCCTGACCCTGACCCTAACCCTAACCCTAACCCTAACCCTGACCCTAACCCTAACCCTAACCCTAACCCTAACCCTAACCCTAACCCTGACCCTAAGCCTAACCCTAACCCTAACCCTAACCCTAACCGTAACCCTCACTCTGACCCTCACGCTAACACTCACCCTAACCCTAACCCTAAACCTTATCCTCACCTTAACCCTCACCCTAACCCTTACCCTCATCCTTTCCCTAACCCTAACCCTCACCCTCACCCTAACCCTAACCCAAACAATAACCCTAATGATCATCCTAACCCTAACCCTCACACTCACCCAAACCCAAACCTTAACCGTAACCCTCACCTTCACCCTCAACCTAAACCTCAACCTCACCCTCATCCTAACCCTCACCCTCACCCTAAACATCAACCTAACCGTAACCCTCTAAACCAAACCCTAACTCTAACCCTAACCTTCACCCTAACCCTAAACTTACCTCTCACCCTAACCCTCACCCTAACCCTAACCCTAAACTTTCCCTAACGCTAACCCTAACATTAACCCTCACCCTCATACTAAACATCACTCTAACGCTAACCCTCACCCTAACCCTAACCCTAAGCCTCATCCTAACCCTACCCCTCAACTTAACCTTCACCCTCCCCTAATCCTCACCCTAACTCTAACCCTAACCCTTACCTAAACAAAACCCTCACCCACACCCTCAACTTAACCCTCACCATAACCCTTACCTCACCCTAAACCTAACTCTAACCCTCAGCCTAAACCTAACCCTCACCCTAACCCTAAACCTACCCCTCACGCTAACCCTCATCCGAACCCTCACCCTAAACCTAACCCTCACCCTAAACCTAACCCTAACCCTCAACCTCACCGTAACACTCACCGTCACCCTAACACTCAACCTAACCCAAACCCTCACCCACACCCTAACCATCACACTCACCCGAACCCTAAACCTTACCCTAACCCTAAACCTCACCCTAAACATCACCCTAACCCTAACCTTCACCCTCACCCTCACCCTCACAATAAACATCAACTTAACCCTACATCTCAGCCTAACCCTAACCCTCTACCTGACCCTAAACCTCACCCTGACCCTCACCCTAACCCTAACCCTAACCCTAACCCTCACCGTAAACCTTACCCTTAACCTAACCCTCAACCTAAACCTAACCCTCACCCTAAACCTAACCCTCACACTAACCTTAACCCTAACCCTCACCCTCACCCTCTCAATACCCCTAACCCTAACCCTAATCTTAACACTGACCCTCACCCTCACCCTAACCCTAACCCTAACCCTTAACCTCACTCTCACCTTAACCCTCACATTCACCCTAAACCTCACCCTAACCCTACGCCTACCCCTCTCCCTAACCCTCACATTAACGCTAACCCTAACCCTAACCCCAACCCTAACCCTACCCCTAACTCTCAACCTCACACTAACCCTAAACCTAACCTTCAACCTCATCCTAACCCTAATCCTCACCCACACCCTAACCCTCAAACTCACCTGAAGCCTCTCCCTCACCCGAACCCTCATCCTCACCCTAAATCTCACCCTAAACATCACCCAAACCCTAACCCTCACCCTAACCCTAAACTTAACCCTCATCCTCACCCTAACCCTCACCCTAACCCTTATCCTCACCCTAACCCTAACCCTAACCCTAACCCTAACCCTAACCCTGACCCTGACCCTGACCCTGACCCTGACCCTGACCCTGACCCTGACCCTGACCCTGACCCTGACCCTGACCCTGACCCTGACCCTGACCCTGACCCTAACCCTAACCCTAACCCTGACCCTAACCCTAACCCTAACCCTAACCCTAACCCTAACCCTAACCCTAACCCTAACCGTAACCCTCACTCTGACCCTCACGCTAACACTCACCCTAACCCTAACCCTAAACCTTATCCTCACCTTAACCCTCACCCTAACCCTTACCCTCATCCTTTCCCTAACCCTAACCCTCACCCTCACCCTAACCCTAACCCAAACAATAACCCTAATGATTATCCTAACCCTAACCCTCACACTCACCCAAACCCAAACCTTAACCGTAACCCTCACCTTCACCCTCAACCTAAACCTCAACCTCACCCTCATCCTAACCCTCACCCTCACCCTAAACATCAACCTAACCGTAACCCTCTAAACCAAACCCTAACTCTAACCCTAACCTTCACCCTAACCCTAAACTTACCTCTCACCCTAACCCTCACCCTAACCCTAACCCTAAACTTTCCCTAACGCTAACCCTAACATTAACCCTCACCCTCATACTAAACATCACTCTAACGCTAACCCTCACCCTAACCCTAACCCTAAGCCTCATCCTAACCCTACCCCTCAACTTAACCTTCACCCTCCCCTAATCCTCACCCTAACTCTAACCCTAACCCTTACCTAAACAAAACCCTCACCCACACCCTCAACTTAACCCTCACCATAACCCTTACCTCACCCTAAACCTAACTCTAACCCTCAGCCTAAACCTAACCCTCACCCTAACCCTAAACCTACCCCTCACGCTAACCCTCATCCGAACCCTCACCCTAAACCTAACCCTCACCCTAAACCTAACCCTAACCCTCAACCTCACCGTAACACTCACCGTCACCCTAACACTCAACCTAACCCAAACCCTCACCCACACCCTAACCATCACACTCACCCGAACCCTAAACCTTACCCTAACCCTAAACCTCACCCTAAACATCACCCTAACCCTAACCTTCACCCTCACCCTCACCCTCACAATAAACATCAACTTAACCCTACATCTCAGCCTAACCCTAACCCTCTACCTGACCCTAAACCTCACCCTGACCCTCACCCTAACCCTAACCCTAACCCTAACCCTCACCGTAAACCTTACCCTTAACCTAACCCTCAACCTAAACCTAACCCTCACCCTAAACCTAACCCTCACACTAACCTTAACCCTAACCCTCACCCTCACCCTCTCAATACCCCTAACCCTAACCCTAATCTTAACACTGACCCTCACCCTCACCCTAACCCTAACCCTAACCCTTAACCTCACTCTCACCTTAACCCTCACATTCACCCTAAACCTCACCCTAACCCTACGCCTACCCCTCTCCCTAACCCTCACATTAACGCTAACCCTAACCCTAACCCCAACCCTAACCCTACCCCTAACTCTCAACCTCACACTAACCCTAAACCTAACCTTCAACCTCATCCTAACCCTAATCCTCACCCACACCCTAACCCTCAAACTCACCTGAAGCCTCTCCCTCACCCGAACCCTCATCCTCACCCTAAATCTCACCCTAAACATCACCCAAACCCTAACCCTCACCCTAACCCTAAACTTAACCCTCATCCTCACCCTAACCCTCACCCTAACCCTTATCCTCACCCTAACCCTAACCCTAACCCTAACCCTAACCCTAACCCTGACCCTGACCCTGACCCTGACCCTGACCCTGACCCTGACCCTGACCCTGACCCTGACCCTGACCCTGACCCTGACCCTGACCCTGACCCTGACCCTAACCCTAACCCTAACCCTGACCCTAACCCTAACCCTAACCCTAACCCTAACCCTAACCCTAACCCTAACCCTAACCGTAACCCTCACTCTGACCCTCACGCTAACACTCACCCTAACCCTAACCCTAAACCTTATCCTCACCTTAACCCTCACCCTAACCCTTACCCTCATCCTTTCCCTAACCCTAACCCTCACCCTCACCCTAACCCTAACCCAAACAATAACCCTAATGATTATCCTAACCCTAACCCTCACACTCACCCAAACCCAAACCTTAACCGTAACCCTCACCTTCACCCTCAACCTAAACCTCAACCTCACCCTCATCCTAACCCTCACCCTCACCCTAAACATCAACCTAACCGTAACCCTCTAAACCAAACCCTAACTCTAACCCTAACCTTCACCCTAACCCTAAACTTACCTCTCACCCTAACCCTCACCCTAACCCTAACCCTAAACTTTCCCTAACGCTAACCCTAACATTAACCCTCACCCTCATACTAAACATCACTCTAACGCTAACCCTCACCCTAACCCTAACCCTAAGCCTCATCCTAACCCTACCCCTCAACTTAACCTTCACCCTCCCCTAATCCTCACCCTAACTCTAACCCTAACCCTTACCTAAACAAAACCCTCACCCACACCCTCAACTTAACCCTCACCATAACCCTTACCTCACCCTAAACCTAACTCTAACCCTCAGCCTAAACCTAACCCTCACCCTAACCCTAAACCTACCCCTCACGCTAACCCTCATCCGAACCCTCACCCTAAACCTAACCCTCACCCTAAACCTAACCCTAACCCTCAACCTCACCGTAACACTCACCGTCACCCTAACACTCAACCTAACCCAAACCCTCACCCACACCCTAACCATCACACTCACCCGAACCCTAAACCTTACCCTAACCCTAAACCTCACCCTAAACATCACCCTAACCCTAACCTTCACCCTCACCCTCACCCTCACAATAAACATCAACTTAACCCTACATCTCAGCCTAACCCTAACCCTCTACCTGACCCTAAACCTCACCCTGACCCTCACCCTAACCCTAACCCTAACCCTAACCCTCACCGTAAACCTTACCCTTAACCTAACCCTCAACCTAAACCTAACCCTCACCCTAAACCTAACCCTCACACTAACCTTAACCCTAACCCTCACCCTCACCCTCTCAATACCCCTAACCCTAACCCTAATCTTAACACTGACCCTCACCCTCACCCTAACCCTAACCCTAACCCTTAACCTCACTCTCACCTTAACCCTCACATTCACCCTAAACCTCACCCTAACCCTACGCCTACCCCTCTCCCTAACCCTCACATTAACGCTAACCCTAACCCTAACCCCAACCCTAACCCTACCCCTAACTCTCAACCTCACACTAACCCTAAACCTAACCTTCAACCTCATCCTAACCCTAATCCTCACCCACACCCTAACCCTCAAACTCACCTGAAGCCTCTCCCTCACCCGAACCCTCATCCTCACCCTAAATCTCACCCTAAACATCACCCAAACCCTAACCCTCACCCTAACCCTAAACTTAACCCTCATCCTCACCCTAACCCTCACCCTAACCCTTATCCTCACCCTAACCCTAACCCTAACCCTAACCCTAACCCTGACCCTGACCCTGACCCTGACCCTGACCCTGACCCTGACCCTGACCCTGACCCTGACCCTGACCCTGACCCTGACCCTGACCCTGACCCTGACCCTGACCCTAACCCTAACCCTGACCCTGACCCTAACCCTAACCCTAACCCTAACCCTAACCCTAACCCTAACCCTAACCCTAACCGTAACCCTCACTCTGACCCTCACGCTAACACTCACCCTAACCCTAACCCTAAACCTTATCCTCACCTTAACCCTCACCCTAACCCTTACCCTCATCCTTTCCCTAACCCTAACCCTCACCCTCACCCTAACCCTAACCCAAACAATAACCCTAATGATTATCCTAACCCTAACCCTCACACTCACCCAAACCCAAACCTTAACCGTAACCCTCACCTTCACCCTCAACCTAAACCTCAACCTCACCCTCATCCTAACCCTCACCCTCACCCTAAACATCAACCTAACCGTAACCCTCTAAACCAAACCCTAACTCTAACCCTAACCTTCACCCTAACCCTAAACTTACCTCTCACCCTAACCCTCACCCTAACCCTAACCCTAAACTTTCCCTAACGCTAACCCTAACATTAACCCTCACCCTCATACTAAACATCACTCTAACGCTAACCCTCACCCTAACCCTAACCCTAAGCCTCATCCTAACCCTACCCCTCAACTTAACCTTCACCCTCCCCTAATCCTCACCCTAACTCTAACCCTAACCCTTACCTAAACAAAACCCTCACCCACACCCTCAACTTAACCCTCACCATAACCCTTACCTCACCCTAAACCTAACTCTAACCCTCAGCCTAAACCTAACCCTCACCCTAACCCTAAACCTACCCCTCACGCTAACCCTCATCCGAACCCTCACCCTAAACCTAACCCTCACCCTAAACCTAACCCTAACCCTCAACCTCACCGTAACACTCACCGTCACCCTAACACTCAACCTAACCCAAACCCTCACCCACACCCTAACCATCACACTCACCCGAACCCTAAACCTTACCCTAACCCTAAACCTCACCCTAAACATCACCCTAACCCTAACCTTCACCCTCACCCTCACCCTCACAATAAACATCAACTTAACCCTACATCTCAGCCTAACCCTAACCCTCTACCTGACCCTAAACCTCACCCTGACCCTCACCCTAACCCTAACCCTAACCCTAACCCTCACCGTAAACCTTACCCTTAACCTAACCCTCAACCTAAACCTAACCCTCACCCTAAACCTAACCCTCACACTAACCTTAACCCTAACCCTCACCCTCACCCTCTCAATACCCCTAACCCTAACCCTAATCTTAACACTGACCCTCACCCTCACCCTAACCCTAACCCTAACCCTTAACCTCACTCTCACCTTAACCCTCACATTCACCCTAAACCTCACCCTAACCCTACGCCTACCCCTCTCCCTAACCCTCACATTAACGCTAACCCTAACCCTAACCCCAACCCTAACCCTACCCCTAACTCTCAACCTCACACTAACCCTAAACCTAACCTTCACCCTCACCCTAACCCTAATCCTCACCCACACCCTAACCCTCAAACTCACCTGAAGCCTCTCCCTCACCCGAACCCTCATCCTCACCCTAAATCTCACCCTAAACATCACCCAAACCCTAACCCTCACCCTAACCCTAAACTTAACCCTCATCCTCACCCTAACCCTCACCCTAACCCTTATCCTCACCCTAACCCTAACCCTAACCCTAACCCTAACCCTAACCCTAACCCTAACCCTCACCCTAACCCTTATCCTCACCCTAACCCTAACCCTAACCCTAACCCTAACCCTAACCCTAACCCTAACCCTAACCCTAACCCTAACCCTAACCCTGACCCTAACCCTAACCCTAACCCTAACCCTAACCCTAACCCTAACCCTGACCCTGACCCTGACCCTGACCCTGACCCTGACCCTGACCCTGACCCTGACCCTGACCCTGACCCTGACCCTGACCCTGACCCTGACCCTGACCCTAACCCTAACCCTAACCCTAACCCTGACCCTAACCCTAACCCTAACCCTAACCCTAACCCTAACCCTAACCCTGACCCTAAGCCTAACCCTAACCCTAACCCTAACCCTAACCGTAACCCTCACTCTGACCCTCACGCTAACACTCACCCTAACCCTAACCCTAAACCTTATCCTCACCTTAACCCTCACCCTAACCCTTACCCTCATCCTTTCCCTAACCCTAACCCTCACCCTCACCCTAACCCTAACCCAAACAATAACCCTAATGATCATCCTAACCCTAACCCTCACACTCACCCAAACCCAAACCTTAACCGTAACCCTCACCTTCACCCTCAACCTAAACCTCAACCTCACCCTCATCCTAACCCTCACCCTCACCCTAAACATCAACCTAACCGTAACCCTCTAAACCAAACCCTAACTCTAACCCTAACCTTCACCCTAACCCTAAACTTACCTCTCACCCTAACCCTCACCCTAACCCTAACCCTAAACTTTCCCTAACGCTAACCCTAACATTAACCCTCACCCTCATACTAAACATCACTCTAACGCTAACCCTCACCCTAACCCTAACCCTAAGCCTCATCCTAACCCTACCCCTCAACTTAACCTTCACCCTCCCCTAATCCTCACCCTAACTCTAACCCTAACCCTTACCTAAACAAAACCCTCACCCACACCCTCAACTTAACCCTCACCATAACCCTTACCTCACCCTAAACCTAACTCTAACCCTCAGCCTAAACCTAACCCTCACCCTAACCCTAAACCTACCCCTCACGCTAACCCTCATCCGAACCCTCACCCTAAACCTAACCCTCACCCTAAACCTAACCCTAACCCTCAACCTCACCGTAACACTCACCGTCACCCTAACACTCAACCTAACCCAAACCCTCACCCACACCCTAACCATCACACTCACCCGAACCCTAAACCTTACCCTAACCCTAAACCTCACCCTAAACATCACCCTAACCCTAACCTTCACCCTCACCCTCACCCTCACAATAAACATCAACTTAACCCTACATCTCAGCCTAACCCTAACCCTCTACCTGACCCTAAACCTCACCCTGACCCTCACCCTAACCCTAACCCTAACCCTAACCCTCACCGTAAACCTTACCCTTAACCTAACCCTCAACCTAAACCTAACCCTCACCCTAAACCTAACCCTCACACTAACCTTAACCCTAACCCTCACCCTCACCCTCTCAATACCCCTAACCCTAACCCTAATCTTAACACTGACCCTCACCCTCACCCTAACCCTAACCCTAACCCTTAACCTCACTCTCACCTTAACCCTCACATTCACCCTAAACCTCACCCTAACCCTACGCCTACCCCTCTCCCTAACCCTCACATTAACGCTAACCCTAACCCTAACCCCAACCCTAACCCTACCCCTAACTCTCAACCTCACACTAACCCTAAACCTAACCTTCAACCTCATCCTAACCCTAATCCTCACCCACACCCTAACCCTCAAACTCACCTGAAGCCTCTCCCTCACCCGAACCCTCATCCTCACCCTAAATCTCACCCTAAACATCACCCAAACCCTAACCCTCACCCTAACCCTAAACTTAACCCTCATCCTCACCCTAACCCTCACCCTAACCCTTATCCTCACCCTAACCCTAACCCTAACCCTAACCCTAACCCTAACCCTGACCCTGACCCTGACCCTGACCCTGACCCTGACCCTGACCCTGACCCTGACCCTGACCCTGACCCTGACCCTGACCCTGACCCTGACCCTGACCCTGACCCTAACCCTAACCCTAACCCTGACCCTAACCCTAACCCTAACCCTAACCCTAACCCTAACCGTAACCCTCACTCTGACCCTCACGCTAACACTCACCCTAACCCTAACCCTAAACCTTATCCTCACCTTAACCCTCACCCTAACCCTTACCCTCATCCTTTCCCTAACCCTAACCCTCACCCTCACCCTAACCCTAACCCAAACAATAACCCTAATGATTATCCTAACCCTAACCCTCACACTCACCCAAACCCAAACCTTAACCGTAACCCTCACCTTCACCCTCAACCTAAACCTCAACCTCACCCTCATCCTAACCCTCACCCTCACCCTAAACATCAACCTAACCGTAACCCTCTAAACCAAACCCTAACTCTAACCCTAACCTTCACCCTAACCCTAAACTTACCTCTCACCCTAACCCTCACCCTAACCCTAACCCTAAACTTTCCCTAACGCTAACCCTAACATTAACCCTCACCCTCATACTAAACATCACTAACGCTAACCCTCACCCTAACCCTAACCCTAAGCCTCATCCTAACCCTACCCCTCAACTTAACCTTCACCCTCCCCTAATCCTCACCCTAACTCTAACCCTAACCCTTACCTAAACAAAACCCTCACCCACACCCTCAACTTAACCCTCACCATAACCCTTACCTCACCCTAAACCTAACTCTAACCCTCAGCCTAAACCTAACCCTCACCCTAACCCTAAACCTACCCCTCACGCTAACCCTCATCCGAACCCTCACATTAAACCTAACCCTCACCCTAAACCTAACCCTAACCCTCAACCTCACCGTAACACTCACCGTCACCCTAACACTCAACCTAACCCAAACCCTCACCCACACCCTAACCATCACACTCACCCGAACCCTAAACCTTACCCTAACCCTAAACCTCACCCTAAACATCACCCTAACCCTAACCTTCACCCTCACCCTCACCCTCACAATAAACATCAACTTAACCCTACATCTCAGCCTAACCCTAACCCTCTACCTGACCCTAAACCTCACCCTGACCCTCACCCTAACCCTAACCCTAACCCTAACCCTCACCGTAAACCTTACCCTTAACCTAACCCTCAACCTAAACCTAACCCTCACCCTAAACCTAACCCTCACACTAACCTTAACCCTAACCCTCACCCTCACCCTCTCAATACCCCTAACCCTAACCCTAATCTTAACACTGACCCTCACCCTCACCCTAACCCTAACCCTAACCCTTAACCTCACTCTCACCTTAACCCTCACATTCACCCTAAACCTCACCCTAACCCTACGCCTACCCCTCTCCCTAACCCTCACATTAACGCTAACCCTAACCCTAACCCCAACCCTAACCCTACCCCTAACTCTCAACCTCACACTAACCCTAAACCTAACCTTCAACCTCATCCTAACCCTAATCCTCACCCACACCCTAACCCTCAAACTCACCTGAAGCCTCTCCCTCACCCGAACCCTCATCCTCACCCTAAATCTCACCCTAAACATCACCCAAACCCTAACCCTCACCCTAACCCTAAACTTAACCCTCATCCTCACCCTAACCCTCACCCTAACCCTTATCCTCACCCTAACCCTAACCCTAACCCTAACCCTAACCCTGACCCTGACCCTGACCCTGACCCTGACCCTGACCCTGACCCTGACCCTGACCCTGACCCTGACCCTGACCCTGACCCTGACCCTGACCCTGACCCTGACCCTGACCCTAACCCTGACCCTAACCCTGACCCTAACCCTAACCCTAACCCTAACCCTAACCCTAACCCTAACCGTAACCCTCACTCTGACCCTCACGCTAACACTCACCCTAACCCTAACCCTAAACCTTATCCTCACCTTAACCCTCACCCTAACCCTTACCCTCATCCTTTCCCTAACCCTAACCCTCACCCTCACCCTAACCCTAACCCAAACAATAACCCTAATGATTATCCTAACCCTAACCCTCACACTCACCCAAACCCAAACCTTAACCGTAACCCTCACCTTCACCCTCAACCTAAACCTCAACCTCACCCTCATCCTAACCCTCACCCTCACCCTAAACATCAACCTAACCGTAACCCTCTAAACCAAACCCTAACTCTAACCCTAACCTTCACCCTAACCCTAAACTTACCTCTCACCCTAACCCTCACCCTAACCCTAACCCTAAACTTTCCCTAACGCTAACCCTAACATTAACCCTCACCCTCATACTAAACATCACTCTAACGCTAACCCTCACCCTAACCCTAACCCTAAGCCTCATCCTAACCCTACCCCTCAACTTAACCTTCACCCTCCCCTAATCCTCACCCTAACTCTAACCCTAACCCTTACCTAAACAAAACCCTCACCCACACCCTCAACTTAACCCTCACCATAACCCTTACCTCACCCTAAACCTAACTCTAACCCTCAGCCTAAACCTAACCCTCACCCTAACCCTAAACCTACCCCTCACGCTAACCCTCATCCGAACCCTCACCCTAAACCTAACCCTCACCCTAAACCTAACCCTAACCCTCAACCTCACCGTAACACTCACCGTCACCCTAACACTCAACCTAACCCAAACCCTCACCCACACCCTAACCATCACACTCACCCGAACCCTAAACCTTACCCTAACCCTAAACCTCACCCTAAACATCACCCTAACCCTAACCTTCACCCTCACCCTCACCCTCACAATAAACATCAACTTAACCCTACATCTCAGCCTAACCCTAACCCTCTACCTGACCCTAAACCTCACCCTGACCCTCACCCTAACCCTAACCCTAACCCTAACCCTCACCGTAAACCTTACCCTTAACCTAACCCTCAACCTAAACCTAACCCTCACCCTAAACCTAACCCTCACACTAACCTTAACCCTAACCCTCACCCTCACCCTCTCAATACCCCTAACCCTAACCCTAATCTTAACACTGACCCTCACCCTCACCCTAACCCTAACCCTAACCCTTAACCTCACTCTCACCTTAACCCTCACATTCACCCTAAACCTCACCCTAACCCTACGCCTACCCCTCTCCCTAACCCTCACATTAACGCTAACCCTAACCCTAACCCCAACCCTAACCCTACCCCTAACTCTCAACCTCACACTAACCCTAAACCTAACCTTCAACCTCATCCTAACCCTAATCCTCACCCACACCCTAACCCTCAAACTCACCTGAAGCCTCTCCCTCACCCGAACCCTCATCCTCACCCTAAATCTCACCCTAAACATCACCCAAACCCTAACCCTCACCCTAACCCTAAACTTAACCCTCATCCTCACCCTAACCCTCACCCTAACCCTTATCCTCACCCTAACCCTAACCCTAACCCTAACCCTAACCCTGACCCTGACCCTGACCCTGACCCTGACCCTGACCCTGACCCTGACCCTGACCCTGACCCTGACCCTGACCCTGACCCTGACCCTGACCCTGACCCTGACCCTAACCCTAACCCTAACCCTGACCCTAACCCTAACCCTAACCCTAACCCTAACCCTAACCCTAACCCTAACCCTAACCGTAACCCTCACTCTGACCCTCACGCTAACACTCACCCTAACCCTAACCCTAAACCTTATCCTCACCTTAACCCTCACCCTAACCCTTACCCTCATCCTTTCCCTAACCCTAACCCTCACCCTCACCCTAACCCTAACCCAAACAATAACCCTAATGATTATCCTAACCCTAACCCTCACACTCACCCAAACCCAAACCTTAACCGTAACCCTCACCTTCACCCTCAACCTAAACCTCAACCTCACCCTCATCCTAACCCTCACCCTCACCCTAAACATCAACCTAACCGTAACCCTCTAAACCAAACCCTAACTCTAACCCTAACCTTCACCCTAACCCTAAACTTACCTCTCACCCTAACCTCACCCTAACCCTAACCCTAAACTTTCCCTAACGCTAACCCTAACATTAACCCTCACCCTCATACTAAACATCACTCTAACGCTAACCCTCACCCTAACCCTAACCCTAAGCCTCATCCTAACCCTACCCCTCAACTTAACCTTCACCCTCCCCTAATCCTCACCCTAACTCTAACCCTAACCCTTACCTAAACAAAACCCTCACCCACACCCTCAACTTAACCCTCACCATAACCCTTACCTCACCCTAAACCTAACTCTAACCCTCAGCCTAAACCTAACCCTCACCCTAACCCTAAACCTACCCCTCACGCTAACCCTCATCCGAACCCTCACCCTAAACCTAACCCTCACCCTAAACCTAACCCTAACCCTCAACCTCACCGTAACACTCACCGTCACCCTAACACTCAACCTAACCCAAACCCTCACCCACACCCTAACCATCACACTCACCCGAACCCTAAACCTTACCCTAACCCTAAACCTCACCCTAAACATCACCCTAACCCTAACCTTCACCCTCACCCTCACCCTCACAATAAACATCAACTTAACCCTACATCTCAGCCTAACCCTAACCCTCTACCTGACCCTAAACCTCACCCTGACCCTCACCCTAACCCTAACCCTAACCCTAACCCTCACCGTAAACCTTACCCTTAACCTAACCCTCAACCTAAACCTAACCCTCACCCTAAACCTAACCCTCACACTAACCTTAACCCTAACCCTCACCCTCACCCTCTCAATACCCCTAACCCTAACCCTAATCTTAACACTGACCCTCACCCTCACCCTAACCCTAACCCTAACCCTTAACCTCACTCTCACCTTAACCCTCACATTCACCCTAAACCTCACCCTAACCCTACGCCTACCCCTCTCCCTAACCCTCACATTAACGCTAACCCTAACCCTAACCCCAACCCTAACCCTACCCCTAACTCTCAACCTCACACTAACCCTAAACCTAACCTTCACCCTCACCCTAACCCTAATCCTCACCCACACCCTAACCCTCAAACTCACCTGAAGCCTCTCCCTCACCCGAACCCTCATCCTCACCCTAAATCTCACCCTAAACATCACCCAAACCCTAACCCTCACCCTAACCCTAAACTTAACCCTCATCCTCACCCTAACCCTCACCCTAACCCTTATCCTCACCCTAACCCTAACCCTAACCCTAACCCTAACCCTAACCCTAACCCTAACCCTAACCCTAACCCTAACCCTAACCCTGACCCTAACCCTAACCCTAACCCTAACCCTAACCCTAACCCTAACCCTGACCCTAACCCTGACCCTGACCCTGACCCTGACCCTGACCCTGACCCTGACCCTGACCCTGACCCTGACCCTGACCCTGACCCTGACCCTAACCCTAACCCTAACCCTAACCCTGACCCTAACCCTAACCCTAACCCTAACCCTAACCCTAACCCTAACCCTGACCCTAAGCCTAACCCTAACCCTAACCCTAACCCTAACCGTAACCCTCACTCTGACCCTCACGCTAACACTCACCCTAACCCTAACCCTAAACCTTATCCTCACCTTAACCCTCACCCTAACCCTTACCCTCATCCTTTCCCTAACCCTAACCCTCACCCTCACCCTAACCCTAACCCAAACAATAACCCTAATGATCATCCTAACCCTAACCCTCACACTCACCCAAACCCAAACCTTAACCGTAACCCTCACCTTCACCCTCAACCTAAACCTCAACCTCACCCTCATCCTAACCCTCACCCTCACCCTAAACATCAACCTAACCGTAACCCTCTAAACCAAACCCTAACTCTAACCCTAACCTTCACCCTAACCCTAAACTTACCTCTCACCCTAACCCTCACCCTAACCCTAACCCTAAACTTTCCCTAACGCTAACCCTAACATTAACCCTCACCCTCATACTAAACATCACTCTAACGCTAACCCTCACCCTAACCCTAACCCTAAGCCTCATCCTAACCCTACCCCTCAACTTAACCTTCACCCTCCCCTAATCCTCACCCTAACTCTAACCCTAACCCTTACCTAAACAAAACCCTCACCCACACCCTCAACTTAACCCTCACCATAACCCTTACCTCACCCTAAACCTAACTCTAACCCTCAGCCTAAACCTAACCCTCACCCTAACCCTAAACCTACCCCTCACGCTAACCCTCATCCGAACCCTCACCCTAAACCTAACCCTCACCCTAAACCTAACCCTAACCCTCAACCTCACCGTAACACTCACCGTCACCCTAACACTCAACCTAACCCAAACCCTCACCCACACCCTAACCATCACACTCACCCGAACCCTAAACCTTACCCTAACCCTAAACCTCACCCTAAACATCACCCTAACCCTAACCTTCACCCTCACCCTCACCCTCACAATAAACATCAACTTAACCCTACATCTCAGCCTAACCCTAACCCTCTACCTGACCCTAAACCTCACCCTGACCCTCACCCTAACCCTAACCCTAACCCTAACCCTCACCGTAAACCTTACCCTTAACCTAACCCTCAACCTAAACCTAACCCTCACCCTAAACCTAACCCTCACACTAACCTTAACCCTAACCCTCACCCTCACCCTCTCAATACCCCTAACCCTAACCCTAATCTTAACACTGACCCTCACCCTCACCCTAACCCTAACCCTAACCCTTAACCTCACTCTCACCTTAACCCTCACATTCACCCTAAACCTCACCCTAACCCTACGCCTACCCCTCTCCCTAACCCTCACATTAACGCTAACCCTAACCCTAACCCCAACCCTAACCCTACCCCTAACTCTCAACCTCACACTAACCCTAAACCTAACCTTCAACCTCATCCTAACCCTAATCCTCACCCACACCCTAACCCTCAAACTCACCTGAAGCCTCTCCCTCACCCGAACCCTCATCCTCACCCTAAATCTCACCCTAAACATCACCCAAACCCTAACCCTCACCCTAACCCTAAACTTAACCCTCATCCTCACCCTAACCCTCACCCTAACCCTTATCCTCACCCTAACCCTAACCCTAACCCTAACCCTAACCCTAACCCTGACCCTGACCCTGACCCTGACCCTGACCCTGACCCTGACCCTGACCCTGACCCTGACCCTGACCCTGACCCTGACCCTGACCCTGACCCTGACCCTGACCCTGACCCTAACCCTGACCCTAACCCTGACCCTAACCCTAACCCTAACCCTAACCCTAACCCTAACCCTAACCGTAACCCTCACTCTGACCCTCACGCTAACACTCACCCTAACCCTAACCCTAAACCTTATCCTCACCTTAACCCTCACCCTAACCCTTACCCTCATCCTTTCCCTAACCCTAACCCTCACCCTCACCCTAACCCTAACCCAAACAATAACCCTAATGATTATCCTAACCCTAACCCTCACACTCACCCAAACCCAAACCTTAACCGTAACCCTCACCTTCACCCTCAACCTAAACCTCAACCTCACCCTCATCCTAACCCTCACCCTCACCCTAAACATCAACCTAACCGTAACCCTCTAAACCAAACCCTAACTCTAACCCTAACCTTCACCCTAACCCTAAACTTACCTCTCACCCTAACCCTCACCCTAACCCTAACCCTAAACTTTCCCTAACGCTAACCCTAACATTAACCCTCACCCTCATACTAAACATCACTCTAACGCTAACCCTCACCCTAACCCTAACCCTAAGCCTCATCCTAACCCTACCCCTCAACTTAACCTTCACCCTCCCCTAATCCTCACCCTAACTCTAACCCTAACCCTTACCTAAACAAAACCCTCACCCACACCCTCAACTTAACCCTCACCATAACCCTTACCTCACCCTAAACCTAACTCTAACCCTCAGCCTAAACCTAACCCTCACCCTAACCCTAAACCTACCCCTCACGCTAACCCTCATCCGAACCCTCACCCTAAACCTAACCCTCACCCTAAACCTAACCCTAACCCTCAACCTCACCGTAACACTCACCGTCACCCTAACACTCAACCTAACCCAAACCCTCACCCACACCCTAACCATCACACTCACCCGAACCCTAAACCTTACCCTAACCCTAAACCTCACCCTAAACATCACCCTAACCCTAACCTTCACCCTCACCCTCACCCTCACAATAAACATCAACTTAACCCTACATCTCAGCCTAACCCTAACCCTCTACCTGACCCTAAACCTCACCCTGACCCTCACCCTAACCCTAACCCTAACCCTAACCCTCACCGTAAACCTTACCCTTAACCTAACCCTCAACCTAAACCTAACCCTCACCCTAAACCTAACCCTCACACTAACCTTAACCCTAACCCTCACCCTCACCCTCTCAATACCCCTAACCCTAACCCTAATCTTAACACTGACCCTCACCCTCACCCTAACCCTAACCCTAACCCTTAACCTCACTCTCACCTTAACCCTCACATTCACCCTAAACCTCACCCTAACCCTACGCCTACCCCTCTCCCTAACCCTCACATTAACGCTAACCCTAACCCTAACCCCAACCCTAACCCTACCCCTAACTCTCAACCTCACACTAACCCTAAACCTAACCTTCACCCTCATCCTAACCCTAATCCTCACCCACACCCTAACCCTCAAACTCACCTGAAGCCTCTCCCTCACCCGAACCCTCATCCTCACCCTAAATCTCACCCTAAACATCACCCAAACCCTAACCCTCACCCTAACCCTAAACTTAACCCTCATCCTCACCCTAACCCTCACCCTAACCCTTATCCTCACCCTAACCCTAACCCTAACCCTAACCCTAACCCTAACCCTGACCCTGACCCTGACCCTGACCCTGACCCTGACCCTGACCCTGACCCTGACCCTGACCCTGACCCTGACCCTGACCCTGACCCTGACCCTGACCCTGACCCTGACCCTAACCCTAACCCTAACCCTGACCCTAACCCTAACCCTAACCCTAACCCTAACCCTAACCCTAACCGTAACCCTCACTCTGACCCTCACGCTAACACTCACCCTAACCCTAACCCTAAACCTTATCCTCACCTTAACCCTCACCCTAACCCTTACCCTCATCCTTTCCCTAACCCTAACCCTCACCCTCACCCTAACCCTAACCCAAACAATAACCCTAATGATTATCCTAACCCTAACCCTCACACTCACCCAAACCCAAACCTTAACCGTAACCCTCACCTTCACCCTCAACCTAAACCTCAACCTCACCCTCATCCTAACCCTCACCCTCACCCTAAACATCAACCTAACCGTAACCCTCTAAACCAAACCCTAACTCTAACCCTAACCTTCACCCTAACCCTAAACTTACCTCTCACCCTAACCCTCACCCTAACCCTAACCCTAAACTTTCCCTAACGCTAACCCTAACATTAACCCTCACCCTCATACTAAACATCACTCTAACGCTAACCCTCACCCTAACCCTAACCCTAAGCCTCATCCTAACCCTACCCCTCAACTTAACCTTCACCCTCCCCTAATCCTCACCCTAACTCTAACCCTAACCCTTACCTAAACAAAACCCTCACCCACACCCTCAACTTAACCCTCACCATAACCCTTACCTCACCCTAAACCTAACTCTAACCCTCAGCCTAAACCTAACCCTCACCCTAACCCTAAACCTACCCCTCACGCTAACCCTCATCCGAACCCTCACCCTAAACCTAACCCTCACCCTAAACCTAACCCTAACCCTCAACCTCACCGTAACACTCACCGTCACCCTAACACTCAACCTAACCCAAACCCTCACCCACACCCTAACCATCACACTCACCCGAACCCTAAACCTTACCCTAACCCTAAACCTCACCCTAAACATCACCCTAACCCTAACCTTCACCCTCACCCTCACCCTCACAATAAACATCAACTTAACCCTAC
>NW_024871393.1:45000-50000 GCF_019054845.1 Dipodomys spectabilis | reverse complement strand
CCCTGACCCTGACCCTGACCCTGACCCTGACCCTGACCCTGACCCTGACCCTGACCCTGACCCTAACCCTAACCCTAACCCTAACCCTGACCCTAACCCTAACCCTAACCCTAACCCTAACCCTAACCCTAACCCTGACCCTAAGCCTAACCCTAACCCTAACCCTAACCCTAACCGTAACCCTCACTCTGACCCTCACGCTAACACTCACCCTAACCCTAACCCTAAACCTTATCCTCACCTTAACCCTCACCCTAACCCTTACCCTCATCCTTTCCCTAACCCTAACCCTCACCCTCACCCTAACCCTAACCCAAACAATAACCCTAATGATCATCCTAACCCTAACCCTCACACTCACCCAAACCCAAACCTTAACCGTAACCCTCACCTTCACCCTCAACCTAAACCTCAACCTCACCCTCATCCTAACCCTCACCCTCACCCTAAACATCAACCTAACCGTAACCCTCTAAACCAAACCCTAACTCTAACCCTAACCTTCACCCTAACCCTAAACTTACCTCTCACCCTAACCCTCACCCTAACCCTAACCCTAAACTTTCCCTAACGCTAACCCTAACATTAACCCTCACCCTCATACTAAACATCACTCTAACGCTAACCCTCACCCTAACCCTAACCCTAAGCCTCATCCTAACCCTACCCCTCAACTTAACCTTCACCCTCCCCTAATCCTCACCCTAACTCTAACCCTAACCCTTACCTAAACAAAACCCTCACCCACACCCTCAACTTAACCCTCACCATAACCCTTACCTCACCCTAAACCTAACTCTAACCCTCAGCCTAAACCTAACCCTCACCCTAACCCTAAACCTACCCCTCACGCTAACCCTCATCCGAACCCTCACCCTAAACCTAACCCTCACCCTAAACCTAACCCTAACCCTCAACCTCACTGTAACACTCACCGTCACCCTAACACTCAACCTAACCCAAACCCTCACCCACACCCTAACCATCACACTCACCCGAACCCTAAACCTTACCCTAACCCTAAACCTCACCCTAAACATCACCCTAACCCTAACCTTCACCCTCACCCTCACCCTCACAATAAACATCAACTTAACCCTACATCTCAGCCTAACCCTAACCCTCTACCTGACCCTAAACCTCACCCTGACCCTCACCCTAACCCTAACCCTAACCCTAACCCTCACCGTAAACCTTACCCTTAACCTAACCCTCAACCTAAACCTAACCCTCACCCTAAACCTAACCCTCACACTAACCTTAACCCTAACCCTCACCCTCACCCTCTCAATACCCCTAACCCTAACCCTAATCTTAACACTGACCCTCACCCTCACCCTAACCCTAACCCTAACCCTTAACCTCACTCTCACCTTAACCCTCACATTCACCCTAAACCTCACCCTAACCCTACGCCTACCCCTCTCCCTAACCCTCACATTAACGCTAACCCTAACCCTAACCCCAACCCTAACCCTACCCCTAACTCTCAACCTCACACTAACCCTAAACCTAACCTTCACCCTCATCCTAACCCTAATCCTCACCCACACCCTAACCCTCAAACTCACCTGAAGCCTCTCCCTCACCCGAACCCTCATCCTCACCCTAAATCTCACCCTAAACATCACCCAAACCCTAACCCTCACCCTAACCCTAAACTTAACCCTCATCCTCAACCTAACCCTCACCCTAACCCTTATCCTCACCCTAACCCTAACCCTAACCCTAACCCTAACCCTAACCCTAACCCTAACCCTAACCCTAACCCTAACCCTAACCCTGACCCTAACCCTAACCCTAACCCTAACCCTAACCCTAACCCTGACCCTAACCCTGACCCTGACCCTGACCCTGGCCCTGACCCTGACCCTGACCCTGACCCTGACCCTGACCCTGACCCTGACCCTAACCCTAACCCTAACCCTAACCCTGACCCTAACCCTAACCCTAACCCTAACCCTAACCCTAACCCTAACCCTAACCCTGACCCTAAGCCTAACCCTAACCCTAACCCTAACCCTAACCGTAACCCTCACTCTGACCCTCACGCTAACACTCACCCTAACCCTAACCCTAAACCTTATCCTCACCTTAACCCTCACCCTAACCCTTACCCTCATCCTTTCCCTAACCCTAACCCTCACCCTCACCCTAACCCTAACCCAAACAATAACCCTAATGATCATCCTAACCCTAACCCTCACACTCACCCAAACCCAAACCTTAACCGTAACCCTCACCTTCACCCTCAACCTAAACCTCAACCTCACCCTCATCCTAACCCTCACCCTCACCCTAAACATCAACCTAACCGTAACCCTCTAAACCAAACCCTAACTCTAACCCTAACCTTCACCCTAACCCTAAACTTACCTCTCACCCTAACCCTCACCCTAACCCTAACCCTAAACTTTCCCTAACGCTAACCCTAACATTAACCCTCACCCTCATACTAAACATCACTCTAACGCTAACCCTCACCCTAACCCTAACCCTAAGCCTCATCCTAACCCTACCCCTCAACTTAACCTTCACCCTCCCCTAATCCTCACCCTAACTCTAACCCTAACCCTTACCTAAACAAAACCCTCACCCACACCCTCAACTTAACCCTCACCATAACCCTTACCTCACCCTAAACCTAACTCTAACCCTCAGCCTAAACCTAACCCTCACCCTAACCCTAAACCTACCCCTCACGCTAACCCTCATCCGAACCCTCACCCTAAACCTAACCCTCACCCTAAACCTAACCCTAACCCTCAACCTCACCGTAACACTCACCGTCACCCTAACACTCAACCTAACCCAAACCCTCACCCACACCCTAACCATCACACTCACCCGAACCCTAAACCTTACCCTAACCCTAAACCTCACCCTAAACATCACCCTAACCCTAACCTTCACCCTCACCCTCACCCTCACAATAAACATCAACTTAACCCTACATCTCAGCCTAACCCTAACCCTCTACCTGACCCTAAACCTCACCCTGACCCTCACCCTAACCCTAACCCTAACCCTAACCCTCACCGTAAACCTTACCCTTAACCTAACCCTCAACCTAAACCTAACCCTCACCCTAAACCTAACCCTCACACTAACCTTAACCCTAACCCTCACCCTCACCCTCTCAATACCCCTAACCCTAACCCTAATCTTAACACTGACCCTCACCCTCACCCTCACCCTAACCCTAACCCTTAACCTCACTCTCACCTTAACCCTCACATTCACCCTAAACCTCACCCTAACCCTACGCCTACCCCTCTCCCTAACCCTCACATTAACGCTAACCCTAACCCTAACCCCAACCCTAACCCTACCCCTAACTCTCAACCTCACACTAACCCTAAACCTAACCTTCACCCTCATCCTAACCCTAATCCTCACCCACACCCTAACCGTCTAACTCACCTGAAGCCTCTCCCTCACCCGAACCCTCATCCTCACCCTAAATCTCACCCTAAACATCACCCAAACCCTAACCCTCACCCTAACCCTAAACTTAACCCTCATCCTCACCCTAACCCTCACCCTAACCCTTATCCTCACCCTAACCCTAACCCTAACCCTAACCCTAACCCTAACCCTAACCCTAACCCTAACCCTAACCCTAACCCTAACCCTAACCCTGACCTTAACCCTAACCCTAACCCTAACCCTGACCCTGACCCTGACCCTGACCCTGACCCTGACCCTGACCCTGACCCTGACCCTGACCCTGACCCTGACCCTGACCCTAACCCTAACCCTAACCCTAACCCTAACCCTAACCCTAACCCTAACCCTAACCCTAACCCTAACCCTAACCCTGACCCTAAGCCTAACCCTAACCCTAACCCTAACCCTAACCGTAACCCTCACTCTGACCCTCACGCTAACACTCACCCTAACCCTAACCCTAAACCTTATCCTCACCTTAACCCTCACCCTAACCCTTACCCTCATCCTTTCCCTAACCCTAACCCTCACCCTCACCCTAACCCTAACCCAAACAATAACCCTAATGATCATCCTAACCCTAACCCTCACACTCACCCAAACCCAAACCTTAACCGTAACCCTCACCTTCACCCTCAACCTAAACCTCAACCTCACCCTCATCCTAACCCTCACCCTCACCCTAAACATCAACCTAACCGTAACCCTCTAAACCAAACCCTAACTCTAACCCTAACCTTCACCCTAACCCTAAACTTACCTCTCACCCTAACCCTCACCCTAACCCTAACCCTAAACTTTCCCTAACGCTAACCCTAACATTAACCCTCACCCTCATACTAAACATCACTCTAACGCTAACCCTCACCCTAACCCTAACCCTAAGCCTCATCCTAACCCTACCCCTCAACTTAACCTTCACCCTCCCCTAATCCTCACCCTAACTCTAACCCTAACCCTTACCTAAACAAAACCCTCACCCACACCCTCAACTTAACCCTCACCATAACCCTTACCTCACCCTAAACCTAACTCTAACCCTCAGCCTAAACCTAACCCTCACCCTAACCCTAAACCTACCCCTCACGCTAACCCTCATCCGAACCCTCACCCTAAACCTAACCCTCACCCTAAACCTAACCCTAACCCTTAACCTCACCGTAACACTCACCGTCACCCTAACACTCAACCTAACCCAAACCCTCACCCACACCCTAACCATCACACTCACCCGAACCCTAAACCTTACCCTAACCCTAAACCTCACCCTAAACATCACCCTAACCCTAACCTTCACCCTCACCCTCACCCTCACAATAAACATCAACTTAACCCTACATCTCAGCCTAACCCTAACCCTCTACCTGACCCTAAACCTCACCCTGACCCTCACCCTAACCCTAACCCTAACCCTAACCCTCACCGTAAACCTTACCCTTAACCTAACCCTCAACCTAAACCTAACCCTCACCCTAAACCTAACCCTCACACTAACCTTAACCCTAACCCTCACCCTCACCCTCTCAATACCCCTAACCCTAACCCTAATC
>NW_024871393.1:0-42500 GCF_019054845.1 Dipodomys spectabilis | reverse complement strand
CTAACCCTAACCCTGACCCTAACCCTAACCCTAACCCTAACCCTAACCCTAACCCTAACCCTAACCCTGACCCTAAGCCTAACCCTAACCCTAACCCTAACCCTAACCGTAACCCTCACTCTGACCCTCACGCTAACACTCACCCTAACCCTAACCCTAAACCTTATCCTCACCTTAACCCTCACCCTAACCCTTACCCTCATCCTTTCCCTAACCCTAACCCTCACCCTCACCCTAACCCTAACCCAAACAATAACCCTAATGATCATCCTAACCCTAACCCTCACACTCACCCAAACCCAAACCTTAACCGTAACCCTCACCTTCACCCTCAACCTAAACCTCAACCTCACCCTCATCCTAACCCTCACCCTCACCCTAAACATCAACCTAACCGTAACCCTCTAAACCAAACCCTAACTCTAACCCTAACCTTCACCCTAACCCTAAACTTACCTCTCACCCTAACCCTCACCCTAACCCTAACCCTAAACTTTCCCTAACGCTAACCCTAACATTAACCCTCACCCTCATACTAAACATCACTCTAACGCTAACCCTCACCCTAACCCTAACCCTAAGCCTCATCCTAACCCTACCCCTCAACTTAACCTTCACCCTCCCCTAATCCTCACCCTAACTCTAACCCTAACCCTTACCTAAACAAAACCCTCACCCACACCCTCAACTTAACCCTCACCATAACCCTTACCTCACCCTAAACCTAACTCTAACCCTCAGCCTAAACCTAACCCTCACCCTAACCCTAAACCTACCCCTCACGCTAACCCTCATCCGAACCCTCACCCTAAACCTAACCCTCACCCTAAACCTAACCCTAACCCTCAACCTCACCGTAACACTCACCGTCACCCTAACACTCAACCTAACCCAAACCCTCACCCACACCCTAACCATCACACTCACCCGAACCCTAAACCTTACCCTAACCCTAAACCTCACCCTAAACATCACCCTAACCCTAACCTTCACCCTCACCCTCACCCTCACAATAAACATCAACTTAACCCTACATCTCAGCCTAACCCTAACCCTCTACCTGACCCTAAACCTCACCCTGACCCTCACCCTAACCCTAACCCTAACCCTAACCCTCACCGTAAACCTTACCCTTAACCTAACCCTCAACCTAAACCTAACCCTCACCCTAAACCTAACCCTCACACTAACCTTAACCCTAACCCTCACCCTCACCCTCTCAATACCCCTAACCCTAACCCTAATCTTAACACTGACCCTCACCCTCACCCTAACCCTAACCCTAACCCTTAACCTCACTCTCACCTTAACCCTCACATTCACCCTAAACCTCACCCTAACCCTACGCCTACCCCTCTCCCTAACCCTCACATTAACGCTAACCCTAACCCTAACCCCAACCCTAACCCTACCCCTAACTCTCAACCTCACACTAACCCTAAACCTAACCTTCACCCTCATCCTAACCCTAATCCTCACCCACACCCTAACCCTCAAACTCACCTGAAGCCTCTCCCTCACCCGAACCCTCATCCTCACCCTAAATCTCACCCTAAACATCACCCAAACCCTAACCCTCACCCTAACCCTAAACTTAACCCTCATCCTCACCCTAACCCTCAACCTAACCCTTATCCTCACCCTAACCCTAACCCTAACCCTAACCCTAACCCTAACCCTAACCCTAACCCTAACCCTAACCCTAACCCTAACCCTGACCCTAACCCTAACCCTAACCCTAACCCTAACCCTAACCCTAACCCTGACCCTAACCCTGACCCTGACCCTGACCCTGACCCTGACCCTGACCCTGACCCTGACCCTGACCCTGACCCTGACCCTGACCCTAACCCTAACCCTAACCCTAACCCTGACCCTAACCCTAACCCTAACCCTAACCCTAACCCTAACCCTAACCCTGACCCTAAGCCTAACCCTAACCCTAACCCTAACCCTAACCGTAACCCTCACTCTGACCCTCACGCTAACACTCACCCTAACCCTAACCCTAAACCTTATCCTCACCTTAACCCTCACCCTAACCCTTACCCTCATCCTTTCCCTAACCCTAACCCTCACCCTCACCCTAACCCTAACCCAAACAATAACCCTAATGATCATCCTAACCCTAACCCTCACACTCACCCAAACCCAAACCTTAACCGTAACCCTCACCTTCACCCTCAACCTAAACCTCAACCTCACCCTCATCCTAACCCTCACCCTCACCCTAAACATCAACCTAACCGTAACCCTCTAAACCAAACCCTAACTCTAACCCTAACCTTCACCCTAACCCTAAACTTACCTCTCACCCTAACCCTCACCCTAACCCTAACCCTAAACTTTCCCTAACGCTAACCCTAACATTAACCCTCACCCTCATACTAAACATCACTCTAACGCTAACCCTCACCCTAACCCTAACCCTAAGCCTCATCCTAACCCTACCCCTCAACTTAACCTTCACCCTCCCCTAATCCTCACCCTAACTCTAACCCTAACCCTTACCTAAACAAAACCCTCACCCACACCCTCAACTTAACCCTCACCATAACCCTTACCTCACCCTAAACCTAACTCTAACCCTCAGCCTAAACCTAACCCTCACCCTAACCCTAAACCTACCCCTCACGCTAACCCTCATCCGAACCCTCACCCTAAACCTAACCCTCACCCTAAACCTAACCCTAACCCTCAACCTCACCGTAACACTCACCGTCACCCTAACACTCAACCTAACCCAAACCCTCACCCACACCCTAACCATCACACTCACCCGAACCCTAAACCTTACCCTAACCCTAAACCTCACCCTAAACATCACCCTAACCCTAACCTTCACCCTCACCCTCACCCTCACAATAAACATCAACTTAACCCTACATCTCAGCCTAACCCTAACCCTCTACCTGACCCTAAACCTCACCCTGACCCTCACCCTAACCCTAACCCTAACCCTCACCGTAAACCTTACCCTTAACCTAACCCTCA
This sequence comes from Dipodomys spectabilis, assembly GCF_019054845.1. Taxonomy (NCBI): domain Eukaryota; kingdom Metazoa; phylum Chordata; class Mammalia; order Rodentia; family Heteromyidae; genus Dipodomys; species Dipodomys spectabilis. Next base: position 39,506 of record NW_024871393.1, on the reverse strand, counting down.
ACCTAAACCTAACCCTCACCCTAAACCTAACCCTCACACTAACCTTAACCCTAACCCTCACCCTCACCCTCTCAATACCCCTAACCCTAACCCTAATCTTAACACTGACCCTCACCCTCACCCTAACCCTAACCCTAACCCTTAACCTCACTCTCACCTTAACCCTCACATTCACCCTAAACCTCACCCTAACCCTACGCCTACCCCTCTCCCTAACCTTCACATTAACGCTAACCCTAACCCTAACCCCAACCCTAACCCTACCCCTAACTCTCAACCTCACACTAACCCTAAACCTAACCTTCACCCTCACCCTAACCCTAATCCTCACCCACACCCTAACCCTCAAACTCACCTGAAGCCTCTCCCTCACCCGAACCCTCATCCTCACCCTAAATCTCACCCTAAACATCACCCAAACCCTAACCCTCACCCTAACCCTAAACTTAACCCTCATCCTCACCCTAACCCTCACCCTAACCCTTATCCTCACCCTAACCCTAACCCTAACCCTAACCCTAACCCTAACCCTAACCTTAACCATAACCTTCACCCTCACCCTCACCCTAAAACTAAACCTAACCCTAACCCTCACCCTCACCCTCTCCCTCACGCTCACCCTAACCTTCACCCTCACCCTAAATATCACCCTAACCCTAACCCTCACCCTAATCCTACACCTCAACCTAATCCTCACCCTCCCCTAACACTCACTCTAACCCTAATCCTCACCCTAACCCTAACGCTCACAATAACCCTAACCCTCACCCTCACTTTCACCCTCACTCTCAGCGTAACACTAACCGTAACCCTAATCCTAACCCTAACCCTAAACCTCACCCTAACCCTAACCCAAACCATCACCCTCAACCTCACCCTCCCCCGCACCCTCAACCTAACCCTCACCCTCACACTCACCCTCACACTAACCCTCAAACTTACCTTAAATATTACCCTAAACCTAACCCTCACCCTAACCCTAACGCTAAACCTAAACCTCACCCTCACCCTAACCCTAACCCTAACCCTTATCCTCACACTAACCCTAACCCTAACCCTAACCTTCACCCTAACCCTATCCCGACACCTCAACCTAATTCTCACCCTAACCCTAACCCTAACCCTAACCCTCACCCTAATCCTAACCCTAAACATAACCCTCACCCTCACCCTAACCCTCACCGTCACCCTAACACTCACCCTAACCCTAACACTCAACCACACCCTAACCTTCACCCTCACCTGAACCCTCACACTCACGCGAACACTAACCCTCACCCTAAAACTCACCCTCACAATAAACATCAACCTAACCCTAAGTCTCACCCTAACACTAACCTTAACCCTCACCCTAACCCTAACCCTCAACCTAACCCTAACCCTCATCCTGACCCTCATCCTAACCCTAACCCTAACCCTCACCCTAAACTTACCCTAACACTAAACCTCTCCTTAAACCTAACCCTAACCCTAACACTAACCCTCACACTAAACCTAACCCTAACACTCACCCTCACCCTCAACCTCACTCTCATCCTATCCCTAACCTTAATCGTAATGCTAACCCTAATCCTCAACATCACACTAACCTAACCCTGACCCTCACCCTAACCCTAACCCTAAACCTCACGCTCACCCAAACCTACACCCTCCCCTTAACCCTCACCCTCACACTAACCCTAAACCTAACCCTCACCCTCACCCTCTCCCTCACCCTAACCCTCACCCTAACCTTAACCCCCCACCATAACCCTAACCCTAACCCTCATCATCACCCTAACCTTAACTCTAACCCTAACCCTGACCCTAATCCTCACACTAACACTCACGCAAATCCTAACCCTCTCTCTCACCTTAACCTTCACCCTAATGTTTACCCTCACCCTAACCTTAATCCTAACCCTCACACTAAACCTAACCCTTTGTTTACGTAAGGGTTAGGGTTAGGGTTAGTGTGAGTATTAGGGTTAAGGTTAGGGATAGGGTGAGGGTTAGGGTTAGGTTTTGGTAGAAGGTGAGGGTTAGGGTAATGTTTAGGCTGAAGGTGAGTGTTAGTGTGAAGGTGAGCTTTCGGGTGAGGGTTAGGTTTACGGTTAGAGTTAGGGTGAGGGCAAGTATGAGGGTGAGAATTTGGGTTAGGTTTAGGGTGAGGGTTAGGGTTAGGGTTAGGGTTAGGGTGAAGTTGAGGTTTAGGATTAGGGTTAGGGTTAGGGTGAGAGTGAAGGTGAGGGTGAGGGTGAGGGTGAGGTTTCGGGTTAGGGTTAGGTTTATGGTGAGGATGAGAGTGAGGGTTAGAGTTAGGATTAGGATTAGGGTTAGGGTTAGGCTGAGGGTGGGAGTGAGGGTGAGGGGGAGGGTTAGGGTTAAGGTTAGTGTTTGGGTTAGGGTTAGGGTTAGGGTTAGAGTTAGGGTGAGGGTGTGGGTGAGGGTGAGGGATAAGGTTAGGTTTAGGTTTTGGGTGAGGGTGAGGATTAGGGTTATGATTAGGGGTAGGGGTAGGGTTAGGGATAGGGTTAGGCTGAGGGTGAAGGTGAGATTCAGGGTTAGGGTTAGGTTGAGGTTTAAGTTTAGGGTGAGGGCTAGTATGAGGGTGAGGGTTAGGGTGAGGGTGAGGATGAGTGTGAGGGTTAGGGTTAGGGTGAGTGTTAGGTTTTGGCTACCGTGATGGTTGGATTAGAGTGATGTTTAGGGTGAGGGTGAAGGTTAGGGTGAGGGTGAGGGTTCGGGTGAGTGTTAGGGTTAGGGTGAGAGTTAGGGGAAAGGATAAGTTGAGGGTGAGTGTTAGGGTTAGTGTTAGGGTGATGTTTATAGTTAGTGTGAGGGTTAGGGTGAGCGTGAAGGTAAGGTTTAGGTTAAGGGTTAGTGTGAAGGGTAAGTTTAGGGTGATTCTGAGGGCTAGGGTTAGGGTGATGTTTAGGATAAGGTTGAGGGTTAGGGTGAGGGTTCGTGTTCGGGTGCGGGTTAGGGTTACATTTAGAGTTAGGGTTAGGGCTAGGGTGAGGGTGAGGGTTAGTGTTAGGGTTAGGATTAGGGTTAGGGTAAGGGTTATGCTTAGGGTGAGGGTGAGGGTGAGCATTAGGGTGAAGGTTCGGGTAAGGGTTCTGGTGAGGGTTAGGGTTACGGTTAGGGTGAGGATTAGGGTGAGGTTTAGGGTTAGGGTGAGTGTGAGCTTAAGTGGAGGTTTAGCGTTAGGTTTAGGGTTAGGGTGAGGGTTAGGGTCAGGGTGAGAGTTAGAGTTAGGCTTAGGTTGAGGTTTAGGATCAGGGTGAGTGCTAGGGTTAGGGTGAGTGTTAGGGTTAGGGTGAGGGTTAGGTTTAGGATTAAGGTTAGGGTGAGAGCTTGGGTGAATGTGAGGGTTAGTGTGAGGGTGAGGGAAAGATTGAGGCTTAGGGTGAGGGTTAGGGTTAGGGTGAGTTTTAGGCTGAGGGGTAGGGTTAGGGTTAGTTTCGGCTGAGTATGAGAATGAGGATTAGGTTTAGGATAAGTATTAGGTTTAGGGTTAGGCTGAGGTTGAGGGAGAGGCGGAGGGTTAGGGTTAGGGTTAGGGTGAGGTTTAGGGTTAGGTTTAGTGTTAGGGTTATTGTTAGGGTTAGGGGGAGGAGGAGGAGGAAGGGGATGTTTAGGGTTATGGTTAGTTTTAGGGTGAGGTTGAGAGTCATGGTTAGTGTTAGGATTAGGATTAGGGTTAGTGTTAGGCCGAGGGTGAGGGGAAGGGGGAGGGGGAAGGTTAGGGTGACATTGAGGGTTAGGGTGAGGGTTAGGGTTAGGGTTAGGGTTAGGGTTAGTGTAAGGCTTAGGGTTAGGGTTAGAGTTAGGGTTAGGGTGAGGTTTAGGGTTAGGTTTAGTGTTAGGGTTAGGGTTAGAGTTAAGGTTAGGATGAGGGTTAGTGTTAAGCTTAGGGTTAGGGTTAGGGTGAGAGTAAGGTTTAGGGTGAGGTTTAGGGTGAGGGTGCGGTTTAGGGTTAACGTTAGGGTTAGGGTGAGTGTTAGGGTGAGGGTTAGGTTTAGGGTTACGGTTAGGGTAAGAGTGAAGTTTAGGATTAGGATTAGGGTGAGGGCTAGGGTTAGGGTGAGTATTAGGGTTGGGTTATGGTTAGAGTTAGGGTGAGGTGAGGGTGAGGGTTAGGGTTAAGATTAGGGTTAGGTTAGGGTTAGACTTAGGGTGAGGATGAGGGTGAGGGTGTGGGTTTGGGTTAGGGTGAGGGTTAGGGTTAGAGTTACAGTTAGGGTGAATGTGAGGGAGGGTTAGGTTTGGGTGAGGGTTAGAGTTATAATGAGAGTTAGGGTTGAGTACGGGTTAGAGTTTGTGTTAGGGTGAGGGTGAGGGTTAGGTTTAGGATTAGGGTTAGGGTTAGGGTTAGACTGAGATTGAGGTTGAGGGTTAGGGTGACGGTTAGGTTTAGGGTTAGGTCTAGGTTTAGGGTGAGGGTTAGGTTTAGGGTTAGGGTTAGGCTTAAAATTAGGTTGAGGGTGAGGGTGAGGGTTAGGGTTAGGATTAGGTTTAGGGTTAGGTTTAGGCTGAGGGTGAGGGTGAGGGTGAGGGTTAGGGTTAGTGTTGGGGTGAGGATTCGTGTGAGGATTAGATTTAGGGTTAGTTTGAGGGTTATGGTGAGGGTTATGATTAGTGTTAGGGTTAGGGTGAGGGTCAGGGTGAGGGTAAGTGTTAACGTGAGGTTTAGTTTGAGGGTGAGGGATAGCGTTAAGTTTAGGGTGAGAAGTAGTGTGAGGGTTAGGGTGAGGGTCAGCGTTAAGTTGAGGTTTAGGGTTAGGGTTAGGGTTAGGGTGATGTTTAGGGTCAGGGTGAGGGTTAGGGCTAGGGTTAGGGGAGGGTTAGGTTTAGGGGTACGGTTAGGGTGAGGGCTAGGATGAGGGTGAGGTTTAGGGTTAGGGTTACTGTTAGGGATAGGGTGAGGATTAGGGTTAGGGTTATGGTTAGGATGAGAGTTAGGCTGAGAGGTAGGGTTAGGGTTAGGGTGAGGGTTAGGTTTAGTGTGAGAGTTAGGGCTAGGTTTAATATTAGTGTTAGGGTGAGGGTTAGGGTTAGGGTTAGGGTTATTCCTATTGTTAGGGTTAGGTTGCGGCTGAAGGTGAGGGTAAGGGTGAGGGTGAGGGTGAGGTTTAGGCTTAGGGTTAGGTTTAGGGTGAGGGTAGTGAGGGTGATGGGGAGGGTTAGGGTTAGGGTTGGGGTTAGGATGAGGGTTAGGGTTAGGGTTATTTTTAGTGTTAGGTTGTGGTGGAGGGGGAGGGGGAGCGGGAGAGGGAGGGGCAGATTTAGGGTTAGGGTTAGGTTTAGTTTGAGGATGAGAGTGAGTGTTAGGTTTAGGATTAGGATTACGGTTAGGGTTAGACTGAGGTTGTGGGGGAGTGGGAGGGGGAGGGTTAGGTTTAGGGTTAGGGTTATGGTGAGGGTGTGGGTTCGGGTTAGTGTGAGTGTTAGGGTTAGAGTTAAGGTGAGGGATAAGTTTAGGGTGAGGGTGTGGGTTCGGGTTAGTGTGTGTTAGGGTTAGGGTTAGGATGAGGGAAAAGTTTAGGGTGAGGTTGTGGGTTCAGGTTAGTGTGAGTGTTAGGGTTAGGGTTAGGGTGACGGAAAAGTTTAGGGTGAGGGTTAGGGTGAGCATGAGTATTAGGCTTAAGATTAGGGTTAGGATTAAAGTGTTGTTGAGGGTGAGGGTTAGGGTTATTTTGAGGTTTACTGTTAGGGTGAAGGTTAGTGTTACGGTTAGAGTTAGGATGAGGGTGTGGGTGAGTGTGAGTGTTAGGGTTAGGTTTAGGGTTTGGGTGAGGCTGAGGGTGAGGTTTAGTGTTAGGTTTAGTGTTAGGGTTAGAGTTAGAGTTAGTCTGAGGATGAGGGTGAGGTTGAGGTCTAGGGTTAGGGTTAAGATTAGGTTTAGTGTTAGGGTTAGAGTTAGAGTTAGGCTGAGGGTGATTGTGAGGTTGAGGTTTAAGGTTAGGGTTAGAGTTAGGGTGAGCACTAGGGTGAGGGTGAGGGTTAGGGTTAGGGTTAGGGACAGGGTGAGATTTAATATTAGGTTTAATGTTAGTGTGAGGGTAAGGGTTAGGGTTAGGTTTAGGTTTAGGGTGAGGGTGAGGGTTAGGGTTAGTGTGAGGATTAAGGTTAGTATTAGGGTAAGGGTGAGGGGTAAGGGTTAGGGTGAGGGTTTGTGTGAGGGGGAGGGTTAGGGATAGGGTTAGGATTAGTGTGTGGGTGAGGGTGAGGTTTAGGTTTAGGGGGCGGGTTAGGGTTATGGTTAGGGTTAGGGTGAGGGTGTGGGTGAGGGTGAGGCTTAGGGATAAGACTAGGGTTAGGGTGATGGTGAGGTTGAGGGTTATGTATAGGGTTAGGCTTACGGTTAGGGTGAGGGCTAGGGTTAGGATTGGGGTTAGGGTTAGAGTTAGGGTGACGGTGAGGTTGAGGGTGAACGTAAGGGTTATTTTGAGCTTTAGTTTGAGGGTTCGGTTAGGGTTAGGGTGATGGTTAGGTTTAGGATGAGGGTTAGATTTAGAGTTAGGGTTAGGGTGAGGGTTAGGTTAAGGTTAGGGTTAGGGTGAGGGTTAGCCTGAGGGTTAAGTTTAGGATTACTGTTAGGGTTAGGGTTAGGCTTAGGGTGAGTTTGAGGGCTAGGGTGAGGGTGAGGGTTAGGGTTAGGTTTAAGGTGAGGGTTAAGGTTAGGGTGAGGGATAGGGTGACAGTGAGGGTTAGGTTTAGGTTGCGGGTGAGGTTGGGGGTTAGTGTTTGGATTAGGGTTAGGGCTAGGATTAGGCTGAGGGTTAGCGTGAGGGTGATGGTGAGGGTTAGTGTTAGTGTTAGGGTGAGGGTTAGTTTTATTGTGAGTGTTAGGGTGAGGATTTGGGTAAGGGTTAGGTGAGGGTGAGGGTTAGGGTTAGGGTTTGGGTTAGGGTGAGGGTTATGGTTAGGGTTAGGGTTAAGTTTATGGTTAGGTTTAGGGTGGGAGTTAGGGTTAATGTTAGGGTTAGGTTTAGGGTAAGGGCTAGGGTGAGGGTGAGGGTTAGGGTTAGGGTGAGGTTTACGGTTAGGTTGACGGTTAGGGTTAGGGTTAGGATTAGGGTTAGTGTGTGGGCTAGGGTGAGGGTGAGGGTTAGGATTAGGCTTAGGGTTAGGGTGAGGTTCATGGTTAGGTTTAGGGTTAGGTGACGGGTAGGGTTAGGGATAGAGTGAGGGTTAGGTTTAGTGTGAAGGTTATGGTTAGGGATAGGTTAGGGTGAGGGTAAGGGTTAGGATGAAGGTAGGGTGAGAGTGAGGTTTAGGGTAAGCATGAGTGTTAGGGTGAGGGTTAGGGCGAGGGTTAAAGTTAGGGTTAGGGTGATGTTTAGGGTTCGTATTAGTGTTAGGGTGAGGGTTAGGTTGAGGGGTATAGTTAGGGTTAGGGTGAGGGTTAGGATTGCTGTGAGGATTAGGGTTAGGTTTAGGAGTAGAGTGAGGGTAAGGGTTAGGGTGAGGTTTAGGGTGAGGTTTAGGTTTAGGGTTAGAGTTAGGTTAGGTTGAGATTTAGGGTGAGTTTTAGAGTTAGGGTGAGGGTGAGGTGAGGAATAGGGTTACAATTAGGGTTAGGGTTAGGGTTAGGCTGAGGGTGAGGTTTAGGGTTTAGTTTAGGGTTAGGTTTAGGGTGAGGTTTTGGGTTAATGTTAGGGTTAGGTTTAGGGTAAGGGTTAGGGTTAAGGTGAGGGTTAGGGTTAGGTTTAAGGTTAGGGTGAGGTTGAGGGTTAGGGTTGGGGTTACGGTTAGGGTGAGGGTGAGGTTGAGGCTTAAGGTTAGGATTACGTTTTGGGTTAGGGTTAGGCTGAGGGTGAGGGTGAGGTTTAGGTTTAGGTTTAAGTTTAGGTTGAGTGTTAGGGTGAGGGGTAGGTTTACAGTTAGGGTGAGGGTGAGGGTTAGGGTTAGGTTGAGTGTTAGGGTGAAGGGTTGGGTTAGGGTAAGTGTGAGCCTTAGTGTTAGTGTGAGGGTTAGGGTTAGGGTTACGGTTAGGGTTACTGTGAGCGTAAGGGTAAGGCTGAGGGTTAGGATGAGGGTGAGAGTTAGGGACAGGGTTAGGGTGAGGGTGACTGTTAGGGTGAGGATGATGGTTAGGTTGAGGGTTAGGGTTAGGGTGAGGGTTAGGGTTATTTGTAGGGTTAGGTTGAGGGTGAGGGTTAGGTTTAGGTTAAGGATTAGGGTGAGGGGTAGGGTCAGGGTTAGGGTTAGGGTTTTGGTTAGGGTTAATGTGATGGTGAGGGATAGGGTTAGGGGTAGGGTGAATGTGAGGGTGAGTTTTAGGGATAGGTTTAGTGTTAGGGTGAGGGTGAGTATTAGGTTTAGGATTAGAGTTAGGGTTAGGGTTAGGGTTAGGGGAGGGTTAGTGTGAGGGTTAAGGTTAGGATTAGGTTTAGGGTTAGGGTGAGGGTAATGGTTAGGGTGAGGGTTAGAGTGAGGGTGAGGGTTAGGTTAAGGTTTAGGTTTAGGATTAAGGTCATGGTGAGGGTGAGGGTTAATGTTAGTGTGAGGGTTAGGCTGAGGGGTAGGGTTAGGGTTAGGGTGAGGGTAGGGTTGAGGGTTTTGGTTACGTGAGGGTTAGGTTTAGGGTTAGGGAGAGGATTAGGTTTTGGGTGAGGGTTAGGGTGAGGGTAAGTGTTAGGGTTTGGGTGTGGGTTAGTATTAGAGTGGAGCTGAGGGCGAGGGTTTGATTAGGTAAGGGTTAGGATTAGGGTTAGGGTGAGGGTAAGGGTTAGGTTGAGGGCTAGGATGAAGGTGAGTTTAAGGGTTAGCGTGCGTGTTAGGGTTTCGGTTAGGGTGAGGGTTAAGATGAGGCTGAGGATCAGGGTGAGGATAGAGTTAGGGTGAGGGTTAGCGTTAGGGTTAGGGTTAGGGTGAGGGCTAGGTTGAGGGTGAGGCTTAAGGTGAGGATGAGGGTGAGGGTGCGTGTTGGGGTGTGGGTTAGGGTTAGGGTTAGGGTCAGGGTTACAATTAGGGTGAGGGATAGGGTAAGTTTTAGGGTGAGGTTGAGGCTGAGGCTGAGTTTTAAAGTGAGGGTGAGGGTGAGGGTGAGGGTGAGGGTTAGGGATCGGATTAGGTTTAAGTTGAGGGTGAGTTTGAGGTTTAGAGTTAGGCTGAGGGTGCAGGTTAGGGTTAGTTTTAGGTTGAGAGTTAGAGTTAGGGTTAGGGTGAGAGTGAGGGTTATTGTTAGAGTTAGTGTGAGGGTTAGGGTGAGGATGAGGTTAAGGTTTAGGTTGAGGGTTCGGGTGAGGGGGAGGGTTAGGGTTAGGGTTAGGGTTAGAGTGAGGGTTACCTTGAGGGTTAGGGTTAGGCTGAGGGTGAGCGTCAGGGTGAGGGTGAGTGTTAGTGTTAGGGTTAGGCTGAGGTTTAGGTTTATTGTGAGGGTTAGGGTGAGGATGACGGTAAGGATTACATTGAGGGTTAGGGTGGGGGGGAGGTTTAGGGTTAGGATTAGATTTAGGGTGAGGCTTAGGGTTAGGGTTAAGTTTAGGTTTAGGTATAGGGTGAGGGTTAGGTTTAATGTTAGGGTTAGGTTTAGGGTAATGGTTAGTGTTAGGTTTCGGTTTAGCATTAGGGTGAGGGGTAGGGTTAGGATTAGTGTGAGCCTTACTGTTAGTGTGAGGGTTAGGGTTAGGTTTAGGGTTACCATGAGGGTAAGGGTAAGGGTGAGGGTTAGGATGAGGGTGAGGTTTAGGGATAGGGTTAGGGCGAGGGTGAGTGTTAGGGTAAGGATGAGGGTTAGGTTTAGGGTTAGGGTGAGGGTTTGGGCTAGGATGAGGGTTAGGGTTAGGTTTAGTGTTATGGTGAGGGTGAGGATTTTGGTTAGGTTAAGTGTTAGGGTGAGGGGTAGGGTGAGGGGTAGGGTTAGGGTAGGGTGAGGGTGAGGGTTAGGTTATGGTTAGGGTGAGTGTGTGGGTGTTTTAGGGATAGGTTTTAGGTTAGGGTGTGGGTGAGGGTTAGGTTTAGGATTGGTGTTATGGTTAGGCTTAGGCTTAGCGTTAAGGTGAATGTTAGGATTAGGGTTAGCTTGAGGGTTAGTTTTAGGGTTAGGGTGCTGGTTAGGGTTAGGGTGATGTTTAGTGTGAGGGTGAGTTTTAGCGTGAAGGTGCGTGTTCGGGTGAGGTTTAGGGTTTGTGTGAGGGTCAGGGTGAGTGTTAGGGTGAGGGAGAGGGTTAGGGTTAGGTTTAGGGTTGTTGTTAGGGTTAGGGTTTGGTTGAGTGTTAGGGTTAGGGTTATGGTTAGGGTTAGGGTGGGGTGAGGGTAAGGTTTAGGGTGAGGGTTAGGAATAGGCTGAGGGTGAGGATGAGGATGAGGGTTTAGGGTTGAGTGTAAGGGTTAGGGTTAGGTTTAGGATGAGGGTTAGGGTGAGGTGTAGGATTAGGGTTAAGGTGAGGGTGAGGGCTAGGGTGAGGGTTAGGCTTAGGGTTAGGGTGAGTGTTAGGGTTAGTGTTAGGTTTAGGATGAGGGTTAGGGCGAGTGGTAGGGTTAGGGTTAGTGTGAGGGGTAAGGTTAGTGTGAGGGTTAGGGTTAGGGTTAGGGTTACCGTGAGGGTAAGTGTAATTGTGAGGGTTAGGATGAGGGTGAGCTTTAGGGTTAGTTAGGTTTAGGGTATGGGTTAGGCTGAGGGCTAGGGTGAGGGTTACTATTAGGCTCAGGGTGAGGGTGAGGGTGAGGTTTAGGGTTGGGTCTAAAATTAGTGTGTTAGGGTTAGGGTTAAGTTTAGGATGAGGTTTAGGGTGAGAGTTAGGATTAGGGTTAGGTTGAGGGTGAGGGTGAGGGTGAGGGTGAGGTTTAGGGTGAGGGTGAGGGTTAGGGTTAGGTTTAGGGTGAGGGTAAGGATTAAGGTGAGGTTTCGGGAGAGGTTTAGGGTTAGAGTTCGAGTTAGGGTTAGGTTGAGTGTTCCAGTGAGTTTTACAGTTAGGGTGAGGGTGAGGGTTAGTGTTAGGGTTAGGATTAGTGTTAAATTTAGTGTTTGGGTGAGTGTTAGGGTTAGGGCGAGGGTTAGGGTAGGGTGAAGGTAAGGTTTAGGGTTAGGGCTAGGGTTAGGCTGAGGGTGAGGGTGAGGGTGAGGGTTAGGGTTAGGTTGAGGGTAAGGGTGAGTGTAAGGGTTAAGGTTAGGGTTAGGATGAGGTTTATTGTGAAGTGTAGGATTAATGTTAAGGGTGAGGGTGAGGGTGAGGTTTAGGGTTAGGCTTAGGATTAGTGTGTTTTAGGGTTAGGTTTAGGGTTAGGATGAGGTTTAGGGTGAGGGGTAGGGTTAGGGTTAGGTTGAGGGTAAGGGTGAGGGTGTTGTTTAGGGTTAGGGTGAGGGTTAGGGTTAGGATTAGGGTTAGGGTTAGGGGGAGTGTGAGGGCTAGGGTTATGTTTAGGATGATGGTTAGTGTGAGGGGTAGGGTTAGGGTTAGGGTTAGGTTGAGGATTAGGGTTAGGTTTAGGCTTAGGCTGAGGGTAGGGTGAGGGTGAGGGTGAGGGTGAGGGTTAGGGTGTCGGTGAGGGTTAGGGTAGGATGAGGGTTAAGATGAGGGTGAGGGTTAGGGTGAGGGTGAGCGTTAGGGTTAGGGTTAGAGTTAGGGTTAGGGGGAGTGTGAGGGCTAGGGTTATGTTTAGGATGATGGTTAGTGTGAGGGGTAGGGTTAGGGTTAGGGTTAGGCTGAGGATTAGGGTTAGGTTTAGGCTTAGGCTGAGGGTAGGGTGAGGGTGAGGGTGAGGGTAAGGGTTAGGGTGTCGGTGAGGGTTAGGGTAGGATGAGGGTTAAGATGACGGTGAGCGTTAGGGTGAGGGTGAGGGTTAGGGTTAGGGTTAGGGTTCTGGTTAGGCTTAGGGTGATGTTTAGGGTGAGGCTGAGCGTTTGTGTGAGGGTGAGGGTTAGGGTGTGGGTGACGGTTAGGGTGAGGGTGAGTGTGAGGGTGAGGGTGAGGCTTAGGGTTAGGTTTAGGGTTAGTGTTATGGTTAGGGTTAGGGTTAGGGTAGGTTGAGGGTAAGGTTTAGGGTGAGGGTTAGGGTTAGGCTGAGGGTGAGGTTGAGGGTGAGGGTTAGGGTTATGTTTAGGGTTAGGGTGAGTGTAAGGGTTGGGGTTAGGGTTAGGATGAGGGTTAGGTTGAGGTGTGGGATTAGGGTTAGGGTTAGGTTTAGGGTTAGGGTTAGGGTGAGTGTTAGGGTGAGTGTTAGGTTTAGGATGAGGTTTAGGGCGAGGGGTAGGGTTAGGGTTAGTGTGTGGTGTAGGGTTAGAGTGAGGGTTAGGGTTAGTGTTAGGGTTACCGTGAGTGTAAGTGAAATGGTGAGGTTTAGTATGATGGTGAGGGTTAGGGTTAGGTTTAGGGTTAGGGTGAGGCTTAGGGTGAGGTTTAGGATTAGGGTTATCTTTAGGGTAGGGTGAAGGTTAGGGTTAGGCTTAAGGTTAGTGTCAGGGTGAGGGTTAGGGTTAGTGTTAGGGTTAGGGGTTGGTTGAGTGTTAAGGTGAGGGTTTGGGTTATGGTTAGGGTTAAGGTGAACATGAGGGTTAGGGTGAGGCTTAGTGTTAGTTTTAGGGATAGGTTTGGGTTAGGTTGCGGGCTAGGGTGAGGGTGAAGGTTAGGGTGAGGGTGAGGGTGAGGGATAAGGTGTCGGTGAGGGTTAGGGTAGTTGTGAGGGTTAGGGTGAGGTTTAGTGTTAGGCTGAGTTTGAGGGTGAGGGTGAGGTTTAGGGTTAGGTTTAGGATTACTTTGAGTGCTAGGGTTAGAGTTAGGTTTAGGATGAGGTTTAGGGTGAAGGTTAGGGTTAGGGTTAGGTTGAGGGTGAGGGTGAGGGTGAGGTTTAGGGTTAAGGTGGGGGTTAGGGTTAGGGTAAGGGTGAGGGTGAGGGTTAGGGTTAGGTTTAGGATGAGGATTAGGATGATGGGTAGGATTAGGGTTAGTGTGAGTGTTAGGGTTAGTTTGAGGGTTAGGTTTAGGGTTAGGCTTCGGGTGAGGTTTAGGGTTAGGGTTAGGCTGAGGGTAGGGTGAGGGTGAGCGTTAGGGTGAGGGTAAGGGTGAACGTGAGGGTTAGGCTGTCGGTGAGGGTTAGGGTAGGGTGAGGGTTAGGGTGACGGTGAGGGTTAGGGTGAGGGTTAGGGTTAGGGTTAGGGTGAGGGTTAGTTTTACGGTTAGGGTGAAGATGAGGGTTCAGTTTAGGATTAGTGTTAGGGTTAGGGTTAGGCTTAGGTTGAGGTTGAGGGGAAGGGTGAGGGTTTGGGTTCGGGTTAGGGTGAGAGTGAGGCTTACGGTAAGGGGTAGTGTTAGGATGAAGAGTAGGGTTAGGGTTAGGGTGAGGGTGAGTGTTTCGGTTATGTAAGGATTAGGTTTAGGGTTACGGACAGGATTAGGGTTTGGGTGAGAGTTAGGGTGAGGGTAAGTATTAGGGCTTGGGTGAGGGTTTGGATTAAGGTGATGCTGAGGGTGAGGGTTTTGTTTAGGTAGGAATTAGGGTTAGGGTAAGGGTTAGGGTTAGATTTAGGTATAGGTTGAGGGTTAGCGTGAGGGGTAGTGTTATTGTTAGGGTGAGGGTTAGGGTTAGTGTGTGGGTTAGGTTTAGGGATAGGATTATGGTTAGGGTGAGGGTAAGGGTAGGGTGAGGGTAGGATGAGGGTGAGGCTTAGGGTTAACGTTAGGGTTGGGGTGTCGGTTAGGGTGAGGGTTAGGGTTAGGTTTAGGGTGAAGGTGAGGGTGACGGTTAGGGTTAAGGTGAGGATGAGAGTTAGGTTTATGGTTAGCTTTAGGATGAGCGTTAGGATTAGGGTGAGGGTTAGGGTTAGGTTTAGTGTTAGGGTGAGGGTTAGGGTTAGGGTTTGAGTAAGGGTGAGGGTGAGGCTGAAGCTTAGAATTAGGATTAGGGTTTGAGTTAGGGTTAGGCTGAGGGTGAGGGCGAGGGTTAGGGTTAGCGTGAGCGTTAGGGTTAGGGTTAGGTTTAGGTTGAGTGTTAGGGTTAGGTTGAATGTTAGGGTGAGGTTTAGAGTTAGGGTGAGGGTTAGGGTTAGGGTTAGGTTAGGTTGAGGGTTAGGTTTAGGGTGAGAGTTAGAGTTAGGGTTAGGCTGCGGGTGAGGGTTAGTGTTAGGGTTAGGGTGAAGGTTAGGGTGAGGATGAGGGCAAGGTTTAGTTTGAGGGTTAGGGTGAGGGGGAGGTTTAGTGTTAAGGTTAATGTTAGGGTGAGGGTTAGGGTGAGGGTGAGGTTTAGGGTTTGTGTAAGGGTTAGGGAAGGGTGAGGGTTATGTTTAGGATTAGGGTTAGGGTTAGGGTTAGGCTAAGGGTGCGGGTGAGGGGAAGGGTGAGGGTTTGGGTGAGGGTTAGGTTTGGGTGTCGGTGTGGGTTAGGGTAGCGTGAGGGTTAGGGTGACGGTGAGGTTTAGGCTGAGCGCTAGGGTGAGGATGTTGAAGGTGAGAGTGAGGGTTAGGGTTAGGGTTAGGGTGAAGGTTAGTGTTAGGGTGAGGGTTAAAATGAGGCTGAGGGTTAGGGTGAGGTTTAGAGTTAGGGTGAGTGTTAGGTCTAGGGTTAGGGTGAGGGTGAGGGCTAGGTTGAGGGTGAGTGTTAGGTTGAGGGTGAGGGTGAGGGTGAAGTTTAGGGTGTGGGTTAGGGTTAGGGTTAGGGTCTGGGTTACGGTTAAAATGAGGGTTAGGTTGGGATTAGGTGGAGGTTGAGGCTGAGGCTGAGGTTTAAGGTGAGGGTGAGGGTAAATGTGAGGGTGAGGGTTAGGGTTCGGGTTAGGTTTAGGATTAGGTTGATTGTGAGGGTTAGTGTTTGGATTAGTGTTAGGGTTAGGGTTAGGCTGAGGGTGAGTGTGAGGGTGAGCGTGAGGGTTAGTGTTAGGATTAGGGTGAGGGTTAGGATTATTGTGAGGGTTAGGGTGCGGATGAGGGTAAGAGTTATGTTGAGGTTTAGGGTGAGGGGAGGGTTAGGGAAAGGTTAGGGTTAGGGTGAGGGTTAAGGGAATGGTTAGGGTTAAGTTTAGGTTTAGTTTTAGGGTGAGGGTTAGTGTTAATGTTAGGGTTAGGTTTAGGGTAATGTTTAGGGTTAGGGTTAGAGGGAGGCTTACGGTTAGGTTTAGGGTGAGGGTTAGGATTAGGGTGAGGGTTAGGGTTAGGTTTAGGGTTAGGGTAAGAATGAGAGTTAGGGTTAGGGTTGGGGTAAGTATTAGTGTGAGGGTGAGGGCGAGGCTTACGGTTAGAACTAGGGTTTGGGTTAGGGTTAGGGTGAGGGTGAGGGCGAGGCTTACGGTTAGAACTAGGGTTTGGGTTAGGGTTAGGGTGAGGGTGAGGGTGAGGGTTAGGGTTAGTGTGAGGGTTAGGGTTAGGGTTAGGTTCAGGTTGAGGGTCAGGGTGAGGGGTAGGTTTAGGTTTAGGGTGAGGGTGAGGGTGAGGGTGAGGTTTAGGGTGAAGGTTAGTGTTAGGGTGAGGGTTAGGGTTACGTTTAGGTTTAGGTTGAGGGTTAGGTTGAGGGGTAGTGTTAGGTTTAGTGTGAGCCTTAATGTTAGTGTGAGGGTTAGGATTACGTTTAGGGTTAGGGTTACCGTGAGAAGTGGAAGGTGAGGGTTAGGATGAGGGTTAGTTTTAGGGATAGGGTTAGGGTGAGAGTGAGTGTTAGGGTGAGGATGAGTGTTAGGGTTAGGGTTAGGGTGAGGTTAGTATGAGGGTTAGGGTGAAGGGTTTATTTGGGGTTAGGGTTAGGGTTAGAATTAGGGTGAGTGTGAGGGTGAGGTATAGGGTTAGGATTAGGGTTAGGGTTAGGTTTAGGCTGAGGTTCAGGGTGAGTGTTAGGGTTAGGGTTAAGGTTAGGGTATTAGTGTTAGGCGTAGGGTTAGGATGAGTGTTAAGGTGAGGGTTAGGGTTAGGGTGAGGGTAAGGATGAGGGTGAGGGTTAGGGTGAGGTTGAGGGTGAGTGTGAGGGTTAGGGTGTGGCTTACGTTTAATGTTAGGGTCAGGGTTACGATTAGTGTGAGGGTTAGACTTAGGGTTAGGGTTAGGTTGAGGGTGAGCCTGAGGCTGAGGTTTAAGGTTACGGTGAGTGTGAGGGTGAGTGTGAGGGTGAGCGTTAGTGTTCGGGTTTGGGTTAGGTTGAGGTGAGGATGATGGTTAGTGTTTGGATTAGGGTTAGGGTTAGAGTTAGGCTGAGGGTGAGCGTGAGGGTGAGGGTGATGGTTAGTTTTAGGATTAGGGTGAGGGTTAGGTTTATTTTGAGGGTTAGGGTGAGGATGAGGGTAAGGGTTAGGTTGAGGGTTAGGGTGAGGGGAAGGGTTAGGGTTAGCGTGAGCGTTAGGGTGAGGGTTAGAGTTAAGGGTTAGGTTTAGCGTGAGATTTAGTGTTAACGTTAGGGTTAGGTTTAGGGTAAGGGTTAGGGTGAAGGTTAAGATGAGGGGTAAGTTTAGGGTTAGGGTGAGCGTTAGGGTTTTGGGGAAGGTAAGGGTTAGGGTGAGGGATACGATGAGGGTGAGGGTTAGGGTGAGGTTTAGAGTTAGGGTGAGGGTTAGAGTTAGGGTTAGGGTGAGGCCTATTGTGAGGGTGAGGGTTAGGGTATGGGTTAGGGTTAGGCTTAAGATCAGAGTTTCGGTTAGGGTGAGGGTTTGGGTTACGGTTAGGGTGAGGTTGAGGCTGAGGCTGAGGTTTAGTTGAGGTTGAGGATGAGTGTGTGGTTGAGGGTTAGGGTGAGGATTAGGGTTAGTTTGAGGATGAGGGTGAGAGTTTGTGTTTGGATTAGAGTTAGGATTAGGATTAGGCTGAGGGTGAGCGTGAGTGTGAGGGTGAGGGTTAGTGTTAGGGTTAGTGTGAGGGTTAGGTTTAGGGTTAGACTTAGGATGAGGGTAAGGGTTAGGGTGAGGTTTAGGACAAGGGTTAGGGTTAGGGTTAGGATGAGGGTTAGGGTGATGTTTAAGGTTAGGCTTTGGGTGAGGGTGAGGTTTAGGGTTAGGTTTAGGGTGAGGGTTAGGTTTAGGGATAGGGTGAGGGTGAGGGTTAGGTTTAAGGTTAGTGTTAGAGTTAGGGTTAGGCTTAGGGTGAGGGTGAGGGGTAGGGTGAGGGTTTGGGTTAGGGTTAGGTATAGTGTGAGGTTGAGGCTTACGGAGAGGGTTATGGTTAGAGTTAGGGGTAGGGTTAGGGTTAGGTTGAGGATGAGGGTGAGGGTGAGGGTTAGGGTTAGGGTGAGCGTGAGGGTTAGGATTAGGCTTAGGATGAGGGTTAGGGTGAGGGTTAGTGTGAGCGTTAGGGTTAGTTTGAGGGTTAGGGTTAGGGTTAGGTTTAGGGTAATGGTTAGGTTTAGGTTTAAGGTTAGGCCGATGGCTAAGGTGAGGGTGAGGGTGAGTGTGAGGGTGAGGGTGAGGGTTAGGGTGTCAGTGAGGTTTAGTGTAGGGTGAGGATTAGGGTGACAGTGAGTGTAAGATTGAGGGTGAGGGTCAGGGTTAGGTTTCAGGCTAGGGTTAGCTTGAGAGTGAGGGTGAGGGTTAGTGTTTGGATTAGTGTTAGGGTTAGGGATAGGCTGAGGGTGAGCGTGAGGGTGAGGGTGAGGTTTAGTGTTAGGGTTAGGGTGAGGGTTCGGTTTCTTGTGAGGGTTAGGGTAAGGATGAGGGTTAGGGTTCGGTTGAGGTATAGGGTGAGGTTGAGAGAGAGAATGAGGATTACGTTGTATGTTAGGGTTATGGTTAGGGTCAGGTTTACGGTTAGGGTTCGGGTTAGGGTTCGGGTTAGGGTTAGGTTGAGGGTGAGGCTAAGACTGAGGTTTAAGTTGTGGGTGAGGGTGAGTGTGAGAGTGAGGTTTAGGGGTCGGGTTAGGGTTAGGTTGAGGGTGAGGGTGAGGGTTAGTGTTTGGATTAAGGTTAGGTTTAGTGTTAGGCTGAGGGTGAGCGTGAGTGTGAGGGTGATGGTTAGTGTTAGGGTTAGGGTGATGGATAGGTTCATTGTGAGGGTTAGGGTGAGGATCAGGGTAAGTGTTAGGGTGAGGGATAGGGTTAGGTTTAGGGTTAGGGTTAGGGTGAGGGTTAGGGTGAGGGTTAGGGTTAAGTTAAGGGTTAGGTTTAGGGTGAGATTTAGGGTTAATATTAGGGTTAGGTTTAGGGTAAGGGTTAGGGTGAGGGTGAGGGTTAGGGTTAGGGTGAGGTTTAGTGTTAGGGTGAGGGTTAGGGTTAGGATTAGGGTTAGGGTGAGGGCTAGGGTGAGGGTGAAGGTTAGGATTAGGCTTAGGGTTAGGGTGAGGTTTAGGGTTAGGACTAGGTTTAGGGTTAGTGTGAGGGGTAGGGTTAGGGTTAGGGTGAGGGTTACATTTAGTGTGTGTGTTATGGTTAGGGATAGGGTTAGGGTGAGGGTGAGGGTTAGGGTTAGGATTAGGGTTAGGGTGAGGGCTAGGGTGAGGGTGAAGTTTAGGATTAGGCTTAGGGTTAGGGTGAGGTTTAGGGTTAGGACTAGGTTTAGGGTTAGTGTGAGGGGTAGGGGTAGGGTTACGGATAGGGTGAGTGTGAGTATTAGTGTGAGGGTAAGGGTTAGGGTGAGGATTAGGTTGAGGGTGAGGGTTAGGGTGAGGGTTAGATTTAGGGTGAGGGTTATGGTAAGGGTGAGGGCCAGTGTCAGGGTGAGGGTTAGGGTTAGAGTTAGGGTTAGGTTGAGGGTTAGGTTGAGGTTTAGAGTTAGCGTGAGGGTTCGGGTTAAGGTTCGGGTTAGGGTGAGTTGAGGCTGAGGCTGAGGCTTAACGTGAGGGTGAGGGTGAGTGTGAGGGTCAGGATTAGGTTTCGGGTTAGACTTAGCTTGAGGGTGCGGGTGAGGGTTAGTGTTTGGATTAGTGTTAGGGATAGGCTTAGGCTGAGGATGAGCTTGAGGGTCAGGGTGAGGTTTAGTGTTAGGGTTAGGGTGAGGGTTAGGTTTCTTGAGAGGGTTAGGGTAAGGATGAGCGTAAGGGTTAGGTTGAGGTTTAGGGTTAGGGTTAGGGTTAGGTTTAGGTTGAGGTTTAGGGTGAGGGGTAGGGTTAGGGTTAGTGTGAGCCTTAGTGTAAGTGTGAGGGTTAGGATTAGATTTAGGGTTAGGGTTACCGTGAGGGTAAGGGTAAGGGTGAGGGTTAGGATGAGGGTGAGGGTTAGGGATAGGTTTAGGGTGAGGGTGAGTGTTAGGGTGAGGATGAGGGTTAGGGTAAGCCTTAGGGTGAGGGTTAGGGTTCGGGTGAGGGTGAGGGTTAGTTTTAGGGTTAGGGTGAGGGTTAGGATTAGGGTTAGGTTAAGGGTTAGGGTGAGGGGTAGGGTGAGGTTTAGGGTTAGAGTTTTGTTTAGGGTTAGGGTGGAAGTGAGGGTTAGAGTTAGGGTTAGCGTGAGGGTTAGTGTGAGGGTTAAGATTAGGGTTAGGTTTAGGGTGAGGTTAGGGTGAGGGTGAGGGTGAGGGTTAGGGTTAGGATTGCGGTTAGGTTTAGGGTTAGACTGAGGGTGAGGGTGAAGGTTTGGGTTAGGTTGAGGGTAAGGGTTAGGGTTAGGTTTAGGGTGAGGGTGACGGTTAGGGTTAGGGTTAGTGTTAGGGTTAAGATGAGGGTTAGGGTGAGGTGTAGTGTTAGGTTAGGGTGAGGATGAGGGTGAGGGTGAGGTTTAGGGTTAGGTTTAGGATTAGTGTTCGTGTTAGGGTTAGGGTTAGTGTTAGGATGAGGTTTAGGGTGAGGGGTAGGGTTAGGGATAGGTTGAGGGTGAGGGTGATGGTGAGGTTTACGGTTAGGTTGAGGGTTAGTGTTAGGGTTAGGGTGAGCATGAGGGTTAGGGTTAGGTTTAGGATGAGGATTAGTGTGCGGGTTAGGGATAGGGTTAGGGTAATGGTTAGAGTTAGGTTTACGGTTAGTCCGAGGGCTAGGGTGAGGGTGAGGGTTAGGGTGAGGGTGAGGGTGAGGGGTATAGTTAGGATTAGGGTTAGGGTTAGAATTAGGGTGAGTGTGAAGGTGAGGGATAGGTTTATTATTAGGGTAAGAGTTAGGGTTAGGCTGCGGGTCAGGGTGAGTGTTAGGGTTAGGGTTAGGGTGAATGTTAGGGTTAGGCTTAGGGTTAGGATGAGGGTTAAGGTGAGGCATAAGGTTAGGTTTAGTGTGAGTTTTAGGGTTAAGGTGAGGGTTAGTGTTAGGGTGAGGGTAGTGTTTAGGGTGAGGGTTAGTATCAGCGTGAGGGTTAGGGTGAGGGTTAAGGTTACGGTGAAGGTTAGGTTTCGAGTTAGGATTACGGTGAGGGTTAGGGTTAGGGTAACGGTTAGGGTTAGGTTCATGGTGAGGGTGAGAGTTACGTTTAGGATTAGGGTTAGGGTTTGGTTTAGGCTGAGGGTGAGGGTGAGAGTGAAGTTTAGGGTTAGGGTAAGATTTAGGGTTAGGGTTAGCGTGAAGATTAGAGTGTGAGTGAAATTTAGGGTGAGGGTTAGTTTTAGGGTGAGGCTTGGGTTTAGCATTAGGGTGTGGGTTAGAGTTAGGGTGATGTTTAGTGTGAGGGTGAGGGTTAGGGTGAGGGTGAGGGTTAGGGTTAGGGTTAGGGTGAAGGTGAGGTTGAGGGTGAGGGTTAGGGTTAGGGTTAGGGATAGGGTGAGGTTTTGGTTGAGGGTGAGGGTTGGGTTGTGGGTGAGGGTTAGGGTGTGAGGTTTAGGGTGACAGGGAGTGTTAGAGTGAGGTTGAGGTTTAGGGTTAGGGTTAGGGTGATGGTTAGGGTTAGTATTAGTGCTAGGGTGAGGGTTAGAGTGAGGGGTATGGTTAGGGTTAGGGTGAGGGTTAGGAATAGTGTGAGGGATAAGGATACGGTTAGGGTTAGGGTGAGCATAAGGGTAAGGGTTAGGATAGGTTGAGGTTGAAGGTTAAAGGTAGAGTTAGGGTTAGGTTGAGGGTTAGGGTGATGTTTAGAGTTAGGGTGAGGGTGAGGGTTAGGGTGAGGTTTAGGGTGAGGATTTGGGTTACGGTGAGATTTAGAGTTAGGGTTAGGGTGAGGGTGAGGTTTAGGTTTAGGGTTAGAGTTAGGGTGAGGGTAAGGGTTAGGGTGAGGTTTAGGATGACTGTGAGGTTTAGGGTTTGGGTGATGTTTAATGTTAGGATTAGAGTTAGGGTGAGGGTTAGGTTGAGAGTTAGGGCTAGGGTGATGGTTAAGGTTAGGATTCGGATTAGGGTTAGGGTGAGGGTTAGGTTTAGGATTAGGTTTAGGATGAAGGTAAGTGTTAGGGTGAGGGTTAGGATTAGGGTGAGGGTAAGGGTTAGGGTGATGTTTAAGGTTAGGATTAGGGTAAGTGTGAGGGTTAGGGTTAGGGTGAGGATAATTTTAGGGTGAGGGCTAGGGTGAGGTTTACCGTAAGGGTTAGAGTAAGGATTAGGGTGAGTTTCAGGGTAAGGAATAGGGTTAAGGTGAGGGTTAGGCTAAGCAGTAGGTATAGGTTGATAGGGTAAGGGTTAGGGTTAGGGGTAGGGTGAGGGTAACGGTAAAGGTGAGGGTGAGGGGTAGGGTTAGGGTTAGGCTTAGCATGAGGGTAAAGGTTAGGGTGAGGTTTAGGATGAGGTTGAAGGTTAGGGTTAGGGTGAGCGTTAGTGTGATATTTAAGGTGAGGGTTAGGG
The DNA here is from genome assembly GCF_019054845.1 of Dipodomys spectabilis. Lineage (NCBI taxonomy): Eukaryota > Metazoa > Chordata > Mammalia > Rodentia > Heteromyidae > Dipodomys > Dipodomys spectabilis. The sequence goes on along the minus strand of NW_024871393.1, from coordinate 17,988 downwards.
TTAGGGTTAGGGTTAGGGTTAGGGTTAGGGTTAGGGTTAGGGTGTGGGTTCACGTGAGAGTGAGGGTTAGGCTGAGGGTGAGGGTTATGGTTAGGGTTAGGGTGAGTACTACAGATAAGGTTGGGGTTAGGATGAGATTTAGGGTGAGTAGCAGAGTTAGGGTTAGGGTGAGGGTTAGGGTTATAGTGAGGGTTAGGTTTAGGGTTAGGTTTAGAGTGAGGGTAAGGGTTAGGGTTAGGGTGAGGGTGAGGGTGAGGCTTAGGTTTAGGATTAGGGTTTGGGTTAAAGTTAGGCTGAGGGTGAGGGTGAGGGTTAGGGTTAGCGTGAGGGTTACTTCCAGGGTTAGGTTTAGGTTGAGGGTTAGGGTGAGGGGTAGGTTTAGGGTTAGGGTAAGGGTGATGGTGAGGGTGAGGGTGAGGGTTAGGGTCAGGGTTAGGGTTAGGGTGAGGGTAAAGGTTAGAGTTAGGTTTAAGTGGAGGGTTAGGGTGAGGGGTAGGGTTAGGGTTAGTGTGAGCCTTAGTGTTAGTGTGAGGGTTAGGGTTAGGGTTAGGATTAGGGTTAACGTGAGGGCAAGGGTAAGTGTGAGGGTTAGCATGAGGGTGAGGGTTAGGGATAGCGTTAGGGTGAGGGTGAGTGTTAGGGTGTGGATGAAGTTTAGGGTTAGGTTTGGGGTGAGGGTTAGGGTTAGGATGAAGGTTATGGTTAGGTTTAGATTTAGGGTGAGGTTGAGGTTTAGGGTTAGGTTAAGTGTTAGGGTGAGGGGAAGGGTTAGGGTTAGGGTTTTGTTTAGTTTTAGGGTCAGGGTGAGGGTTAGTGTTAGGTTTAGGGTGAGTGTGAGGGTGAGGTTTAGTTATAGGTTTAGGTTTAATATGAGGGTGAGTGTTAGGGTTAGGGTTAGGCTTAGAGTTAGGGTGAGGTTGAGGGTTAGGGTTAGGGTTTGGGTGAGGGTGAGGTTTAGTGTTAGTGTTGGGTGAGAGTTAGGGTTAAGGTTAGGGTTAGGATGAGAGATAGGGTTAGGTTGAGGGTGAGGGTGAGCGTGAGGCTTTCGGTTAGGTAAGGATTAGGGTTATGGTTAGGGTGAGGATTAGGTTGAGTTTGAGGGTTAGGAGGGTTAGGGTTAGCTTGAGGTTTAGGGTTAGGGTTAGGGTGATGTTTAGGGTTAGGGTGATGTTTTGGGTGAGGGTGAGGGTTACACTGAGGTGAGGGTTCAGGTGAGGGTGAGCGGTAGGGTGAGGGTGTTAGGGTGAGGGTGAGGGTTAGGGTTAGAGTGAGGGTGACCATGAGGGTGCGGGTGAGGGTGAGGGTTAGGGTTAGCATGAGGGTTAGGGTGAGGGTAATTGTTAGGGTGAGGGTGAGGGTTAGGGTTAGGGTGAGGGCAAGGGTGAGTGTGAGGGTTTCGGTTAGATAAGGTTTAGGGTTAGGGTTAGGGTGAGGGCTAGGTTAAGGGTGAAGTTTTGGGTGAGGGTTAGGGTGAAGTTGATGGTTAGTTTGTGGGTGAGGATTAGGGTAGGGTGAGGGTTAGAGTGTTAGGTTGAGGATGAGGGTTAGATTTAGGGTTAGGTTTAGGGTCAGGGTGAGAATTACTGTTAAGGTTAGGGTTCGCATGAGGGTTAGGGTAAGGGGTTGGGTTAGGGTTAGGTTTACGGTGAGGGAAAGGGTTAGGTGAGGGTAAGGGTAAGGGTTACGGTTAGGGTTAGGGTTACGGTAATTGTTAGGCTGAGGGTTAGGATGATGGTGAGGGTTAGGGTTAGGGTAATGTTTAAGTTTAGGATTAGTGTTAGTGTTAGGGTTAGGCTTAGCGTGAGGGTTAGGGTGAGGATAAGCGTTTGGGTGAAGCTTAGGGTGAGTTTGAGGGTTAGAAGGAGGGTGAGGGTTAGGGAGAGTATTAGGGTTAAGGTTAGGGTGAGAGTAAGGGTTAGGGTGAGGGTTAGGATGAGGGTGAGGTTTAGGGTTAGGGTGAGGGTGAGAGTTAGGGTGATGTTTAGGGTTAGGGTTAGGGTTATTGTGAGGGTTTGGGTTAGGGTTAGGGTTAGGGTTATTGTGAGGCTTAAGCTGAGGGTTAGATTTAGGGTGAAGGTTAGGGTGAGGGTGAGGTTTAGGGTTAGGGTTAGGGTTCGGGTGAGGTTTAGACTTAGGCTGAGGGTTTGGGATAGGGTTAGGTTTAGGGTGAGGGTTAGGGTTAAGGTGAGAGTTAGAGTTAGGGTTAGGTTGAGGGTGAGGGTTAGTTTTAGGGTTAGAGTTAGTGTGAGGGTAAGGGTTAGCTTGAGGGTTAGGATGAGATGAGTGTTAGGGTTATGTTTAAGTTTAGGATTAGGGTTAGGGTGAAGGTTAGGGTTAGAGTTAGGGTTAGTTTGAGGGTTGGAGTTAGGGTTACGGTTAGGGGTAAAGTGAGGATGAGTGTGAGGGTTATGGTAACGGTTAGGTTTAGGTTTAGGGTGAGGGTGAGAGTTCGGGTTAGGATTAGGGTTAGGGTTTTGGTTAGGCTGAGGGTGAGGGTGAGGGTAAGGATTAGGGTTAGGGTAAGATTTAGGGTTAGGGTTAGGGTGAGGATTAGAGTGTGAGTGAAGTTTAGGGTGGGGGTTAGGATTAGGGTGAGGTTTAGGTTCAGGTTTAGGGTGAGGTTTAGAATTAGGGTGATGTTTAGGGTGAGAATGAGGGTTAGGGTGAGGGTGAAGGTTAGGGTTAGGGTTAGGCTTAGTTTAGGGTGAGGGTAAGGTTTAGGGTGAGGGTTAGGGATAGACTGAGGGATAGTGTTAGTGTGAGGGTTAGAGTTTGTGTGAGGGTTAGGTTTAGGGTTAGGGTTAGGGTTACCGTGAGAGTAAGGGTAATGGTGAGGGTTAGGGTTAGGGTTAGAGTGAGGGTTAGGGTGAGGATGAGGGTTAGGGTTAGGGTTAGGGTGAGGGTGAGGGTTAGGGTGAGGGTAAGGGTTAGTGTGAGGGTTAGGTTTAGGCTTAGGTTGAGGTTGAGATTAAGGGTTATTGTGAGGTTTAGGTTGAAGGTGAGGGTTAGGGTGAAGGTTAAGATTAGGGTGAGTGTTAGGGTTAGGGTTAGGGTTAGGCTGATGGCTACTGTGAGGGTGAGGGTTAGGGTGAGGGTGAGGGTGAGGGTTAGGCTGTCGGTGAGGATTAGGGTAGGTTGAGGGTTAGAGTGTTAGGGTAAGGGTTAGAGTTAGGGTTAGGGTTAGGGTTAGGGTCAGAGTGAGGAGTACTGTTAAGGTTAGGGTTAGGTGAGGGTAAGGGTTAGGTGAGGGTTAGGGTTATGGTGAGGGTGAGGGTTAAGGTAATTGTTAGGCGGAGGGTTAAGATGAGGGTTAGTGTTAGGGTTAGGGTGATATTTAAGGTTAGGGTTTGTGTTAGTGTTAGGGTCAGGCTTAGGGGGAGGGTTAGGGGGAAGGTAAGGTTTAGGGTGAGGGTTAGGGTGAGTTTTAGGTTTAAAGGGAGGGTTAGGGTTAGGGATAGTGCTAGGGTTAGGGTTAGGGTGAGGGTAAGGGTTAGGGTGAGGGTTAGCATGAGGTTGAGGTTTAGGGTTAGGGTGAGGGTGAGGGTTAGGGTGAAGTTTAGGGTTAGGGTTAGGGTTAGGCATAGGGTTAAGGTTACTGTGAGGGATAGGGTTAGGGTTAGAGTTAGGGTTAGTGTGAGGGTTAGTGTGAGGGTAAGGGTTAGGGTGAAGGTTAGGGTGAGGGTGAGTTTTAGGGTTAGGGTTAGGGTTAGTGTGAGGTTTAGACTTAGGATGAGGATTTGGGTTAAGGTTAGGTTTAGGGTGAGGGTTAGGTTTAGAGTGAGAGTTAGGGTTAGGGTGAGGGTGAGGGTTAGGTTTAGGATTAGAGTTAGGGTGAGGGTAAGTGTTAGGTTGAGGGTTAGGATGAGGTGAGTGTTAGAGTTAGGGTGATGTTTAAGGTTAGGATTAGGGTTAGGGTGAGGGTTAGGGTGAGTGTTAGGGTTAGTGTTAGGGATAGGTTTAGGATGAGGGTTAGGGTGAGATTCAGGGTTAGGGTGAAGGTTAGGGTGAGGGTGATGGTTAGGGTTAGGGTTAGGGTGAGGTGTAGGGTGAGGGTAAGGTTTACGGTTAGGTTTATGGTAATGGTTAGCGTGAGGGTTAGGGTTTGAGTGAGGGTTAGGGTTAGGTTTAGGGTGAGGGTGAGGGTCAACGTGAAGTTTAGGGTTAGGATTAGTTTTAGGGTTAGGGATAGTCTGAGGGTGAGGGTGAGGGTTAGGGTGAGGATTAGGGTTAGGGTTAGGGTTAGGCTGATGTCTACTGTGAGGGTGAGAGGGTGAGGGTGAGGGTGAGGGTTAGGTTGTTGGTGAGGATTAGGGTAGGATGAGGGTTAGAGTGTTAGGGTGAGGGTGAGGGTTAGAATTAGGGTTAGGTTTAGGGTTAGGGTAGGGTGAGGAGTACCCTTAAGGTTAGGGTTAGCATGAGGGTTAGGGTGAGCGTAAGTGTTAGGTGAGGGTGAGGGTTAGGGTTATGGTTAGGGTTAGGGTAATTGTTAGGCTGAGGGTTAGGATGAGGGTGAGGGTTAGGGTTAGGGTGATCTTTAAGGTTAGGGTGTTAGTGTTAGGTTTAGTGTTAGGGTTAAGGTGAGGGTAAGGGTTAGGGTGAGGGTTAGGGTGAGTTTGAATGTTACAAGGAGGGTTAGGGTTAGGGAGAGTGTTAGGGTTAGGGTTAGGGTGAGGTTAAGGGTTAGGGGGATGTTTTGGGTGAGGGTGAGGGTTACCGTGAGGTGAGGGTTCGAGTGAGAGTGAGGGTTAGTGTGAAGATGAGGGTTAGGGTTAGGGTTTGTGTGAGGATTAGGGTGAGGTTAAGGTTTAGGGTGAGGGTTAGGGTGAGGGTGAGGGTTAGGGTTAGTTTTATGGTTAGGGTGAGGGTTAGGGTGAGGGTTAGGGTTAGGGTTTGGGTGAGGGTGATGTTGGGGGTTAAGGTTAGGGTGAGAGGGTTAAGCTTAGGGTTAGGATGAGAGTTAGGGTTAGATTGAGGGTGAGGGTGAGGGTTTCGGTTAGGTAAGGGTTAGGGTGATGTTTTGGGTGAGGGTGAGGGTTACCGTGAGATGAGGGTTCAGGTGAAGGTTCTGATTAAGGTTAGGGTTAGGGTTAGGGTAAGGGTTAGGGTGAGGGTAAGGGTTAGGGTTAGGGTGAGGGTGACAGTGAGGGTGAGGGTGAGGGTGAAGGTTAGGGTTAGCGTTAGGGTTAGGTTGGGGGTGTCAGGGTGAGGGTGAGGGTTATGGTTAGGGTGAGGGTGAGGCTGAGGGTGAGAGTTTCTGTTAGGTAAGGTTTAGGGTTAGGGTTACGGTAAGGGCTAGGTTAAGGGTGAGGTTTATGGTGAGGGTGAGGGTGAGGTTGAGGCTTAGGTTGTGGGTGAGGGTTAGGGTTAGGGTGACGGTTAGAGTGAGGGTGAGGGTTAGGCTGAGGCTGACGATTAGGGTTAGGGTTAGGTTTAGGTTGAGGATGATGGTCAGGATGAGGGTTAGGGGGAAGGGGTAGGGTGAGGGTTAGGGTTAGTGTGAGGGTTAGGGTAATGTTTAGAGTGAGGGTTAGGATGACGGTGAGGTTTAGGGTTGGGGTGAGGGAGAGGGTTAGGGTGATGTTTAGGTTTAGGGTTAGGTTTAGAGTTAGTGTGAGGGTTAGGGTTAGGGTTAGAGTTAGGGTTAGTGTGAGGCTTAGTGTGAGGGTAAGGGTTAAGGTGAAGGTTAAGGTGATGGTTAGGGTTAGGGTTAGGTTAAGGGTTAGGGTGAGGGTTAGGGTTAGGGTGATGGTTAGGGTTAAGGTTAGGGTGAGGATGAGGGTCAGGGTGAAGTTTAGGGTTATGATTAGTTTTAGTTTAGGGATAGTCTGAGGTGAGGGTGAGGGTGAGGGTGAGGATTAGGGTGAGGATGAGGGCTAGGTTTATGGTTAGGGTTAGGGTGAGGGTTGGGGTGAGGGTTAGGGTGAGGGTGAGGTTAGGGTGAGGATAAGGGTTAGAGTGAGAGTTAGATTTAGGTTTAGGTTGAGGGTAAGTGTTATTGTGAGGTTTAGGATGAAGGTAAGGGTTAGGGTGAGGGTTAGGATTAGGGTGAGCTTTAGGGTTAGGGTTAGGGTTAGGCTGATGGGTAATGTGAGGGTGAGAGGGTGAGGGTGAGGGTGAGGGTTAGGGTGTTGGTGAGTATTAAGCTAGGGTTAGGGTTAGAGTGTTAGGGTGAGGGTAAGGGTTAGATTTAGAGTTAGGGTTAAGGTTAGGGTCAGGGTAATTGTTAGGTGAGGGTTCGGGAGAGAGTTAGGGTTAGGGTTAGGGTGAGGGTAAGGATTAGGGTGATGTTTTGGGTGAGGGTGAGGGTTACCGTGAGGTGAGGGTTCGAGTGAGAGTGAGGGTTAGTGTGAGGATGAGAGTTAGGTTTAGGGTTTGTGTAAGGATTAGGGTGAGTTTAAGGTTTAGGGTGAGGGTTACGGTGAGGGTGAGGGTTAGGGTAAGTTTTAGGATTAGGGTGAGGATTAGGGTGAGGGTTAGGTTTAGGGTTATGGTTTGGGTGAGGGTGAGGTTTGGGGTTAGGGTTAGGGTGAGAGTTAGAGTTAAGTTTAGGGTTAAGATGAGAGGGTTAGGTTGAGGGTGAGGTTTAGGGTTTCGGTTAGGTAAGGGTTAGGGTTATGGTTAGGGTGAGGATTAGGGTGAGTTTGACGGTTAGAGGGAGGGTTAGGGTTAGAGTGAGAGTTAGAGTTAGGGTTAGGGTGACCGTTAGGGTTAGGGTGATATTTAGGGTGAGCGTGAGGGTTACCGTGAGGTGAGGGTTCGGGTGAAGGTGATGGTTTGGGTGTGGGTAATGGTTAGGGTGAGGGTGAGGGTTAGGGTTAGGGTGATTGTGGCAGTGAGGGTGAGGGTGAGGGTGAAGGGTAGGGTTAGCGTGAGGGTTAGGGTGAGGGTGAGGGTTATCGTCAGGGTGAAGGTGTGGGTGAAGTTGAGGGTTTCAGTTATATAAGGTTTAGGGTTAGGGTTACCGTAAGGGCTAGGTTAAGAATGAGGTTTATGGTGAGAGTGAGGGTGAGGTTGAGGGTTAGGGTGTGGGTGAAGGTTAGGTTTAGGGTGAGGGTTAGAGTTAGGGGAAGGTTAGGGTGAGGCTGGGGGTTAGGTTTAGGTTTAAGTTTAGGGTGAGGATTAGGGTCAGGATGAAGGTTAGGATGAAGGGGTTGGGTTAGGGTTAGGGTGAAGGTGAGGGTTAGGGTTATGGTGAGGGTCTGGGTAAGGGTTAGGTGAGGGTTAGGATGACGGTGAAGTTTAGGGTTGGGGTGAGGGTGAGGATTAGGGTGATGTTTAGGGTTAGGGTTAGTGTGAGGGTTAGGGTTAGGTTTAGAGTGAGGGTTAGTGTGAGGGTAAGGTTTAGGGTGAAATTTAGGGTGATGGTGAGGTTTAGGGTTAGTGTTAGGGTTAGAGGTTTAGGCTTAAGATGAGGGTTTGGGTTAGGGTTAGGTTTAGAGTGATGGTTAGGGTTAGGGTGATAATTAGAGTTAGGTTTAGGGTGATTGTGAGGGTTAGGTTTAGGGTTAGTGTTAGGGTGAGGGTAAATGTTAGGTTGAGGGTTAGGATGAGGTGAGTGTTAGGGTTAGGTTCATGTTTAAGGTTAGGATTAGGGTTAGGGTGAGGGTTAGGGTGAGGGTTAGTGTTAGCGCTAGGAATAGTTTTAGGATGAGGGTTAGGGTGAGGGTAAGGTTTAGGGTGAAGGTTATGGTGAGGGTGATGGTGAGGGTTAGGGTAAGGGTGAGGGTGAGGGTCATGGTGAAGTTTAGGGTTTGGATTAGTTTTAGGGTTAGGGATAGTCTGAGGGTCAGGGTGACTGTGAGGGTGAGGGTTAGGGTTAGGGTTAGGCGGAGGGCTACAGTGAGGGTGAGGGTTATGGTTAGGGTTAGGGTTAAGGTGAGGTTGAAGATGAGGGTGAAGATGAGGGTTAGGGTGTGGGTGAGGCTTAGGGTTAGGGTGAGGGTTAGGGTGACAGTGAGGGTTAGAGTGAGGGTGAGTCTTAGGGTACGGGCGAGGGTTAGCGTTAGGGTTAGGGTGAGGGTTAGGGTGAGGGGTAGGATTAGGGTTATCATGAGGGTTCGGGTGAAGTTTCGGATTAGTGTGAGGGTTAGGGTTAGGATGAGGGTGAGGGCAATTTGTAGGCAGAGGGTTAGGGTAAGGAAAAGGGTTAGGATTAGGGTTAAGGTTAGGGTGAGATCTAGGGTGAGGGTTAGGGTTAGGGTTCGGGTTAGGGTTAGGATGAGGGTTAGGGTGAGTTTTAGGGTTAGGGTTAGTTTGAGGGTTAGGGTTAGGGTTACGGTTAGGGTTAGGTTTATGGTGAGGGTGAGAGTTAGGGTTAGTGTGAGGGTTAGGGTTAGTATGAGGGTTAGAGTTAGGGTTAGGGTTAGGGTGAGGATAAGGTTTAGGGTATTAGGATGAGGGTGAAGGTTAGGGTTAGGGTGAGGGTGAGGGTTAGGGTGATGTTTACTATTAGTGTTAGGGTTAGGTTTAGTGTGAGGGTTAGGTTAAGGTTAGAGTGAGGGTTAGTGTGAGGGTTAGGGTGAGGTTAAGTGTTAAGGTGAAGGTTAGGGTGAGGGTGAGGGTTAGGGTTAGGGTAAGGGTTAGTGTTAGGGTGAGGGTTAGGATTGGGGTTAGGGTGAGGTTGAGGGTTAGGGTTAGAGTTAGGGTTAGGTTGAGGGTTAGGGTGAGGTTTAGCGTTAGGTTGAGGGTGGGAGTTAGGGTTAGGTTTGGGGTGAGTGTTAGGTTTAGGGTGAGAGTTAGAGTTAGGGTTAGGGTAAGGGTGAGGCTTAGGTTTAGGTTTGGGTTTAGAATTAGGGTGAGGGTGAGGTTGAGGAATAGGGTTAGGATTAGGGTTAAGGTTAGGGTGAGGGTTAGAGTTATGTTTAGGGTTAGGGGTAGGGGTAGGGTGAGGGTGAGGTTTAGGGTGAGTGTTAACCTTAGGGATAAGGTTAGTGTTAGGGTTAGGTTGAGGGTAAGGGTGAGGGTGAAGGTTAGGGTGAGGGTTAGGTTTAGGATTAGGGTTTGATTGAGGTGTCGGGTGAGCTTTAGGTTTAGGGTTAGTGTGAGGGTTAGGCTTAGTGTTAGAGTTAGGGTGAGGGTTAGGGCAAGGGTTAGCGTAAGTATTAGGGTGAGTTTCAGGGCGAAGAATAGGGTTAGGGTGAGGGTTAGGATGAGCAGTAGGTTTAGGTTGAGGGTTAGGGTGAGTGTTAGGGTTAGGGGTAGGCTGAGGGTAACAGTAAGGGTGAGGGTGAGGGTTAGGCTTAGGCTTAGGCTTAGCGTGAGGGTAAAGGTTAGGGTGAGGTTTAGGATGAGGGTGAAGTTTAGGGTTAGGCTGAGCGTTAGTGTGATGTTTAAGGTGAGGGTTAGGGTTAGGATTACGGTTAGGGTTAGGGTCAGGGTGAGTGTGAGGGTGTGGTTTAACGTGAGTTTGAGGGTTAGGGTGAGGGTGAGGGTTAGGGTTAGGGTTATTGTTAGATTGAAGTTTAGGGTCAGGGTTAGGTTTAAGGTTAGGGTGAGATTTAGGTTTAGGTTTAGGTTTAGGGTTAGGGTTAGTGTGTGGGCTAGGGTGAGGGTGAGGATGAGGGTTAGGTTTAGGAATAGGGTTAGGTTTAGGGTTAGGTTAGGGATAGGATGAGGCTTAGTAAGGTTTAGTGTGAGGGTTAGGGTGAGGGTGAGGTTTAAGGTTAGGGTGCGGGTTAGGGTTAAGCTGATGTTTAGTGTGAGGGTGAGGGTTAGGTTGAGGGTGAGGGTTCGGGTACGGGTGAGGGTTAGGGTTAGGGTTAGGGTTAGGGTTAGGCTGAGGGTGAGGTTGAGGTTGAGGGTTAGGGTTAGGTTTAGGGTTACGGTGATGGGTATACTTAGGCTTAGGGTTAGGATTAGAATTAGGGTGAGTGTGAGGGTGAGGAATATGGTTAGCATTAGGGTTAGGGTTAGGATTAGGCTGAGGGTCAGAATGAGTGTTAGGGTTAGGGTTAGGGTTAGGTTGAGTATTAAGGTTAGGCATAGGGTTAGCATGAGTTTTAAGATGAGTGTTGGGGTTAGGGTTAGGGTGAGGGTAAGGGTTAGTGTGAAGTTTAGGGTGAGGGTGAGGATAAGGTTTAGGGTGATGGTTAGGATGAGGGTGAGGGTTAGGGTTAGGGTGAGTGTTAGGGTTAGAGTCAGGATGAGGGTGAGGTCTAGGGTGAGGGTGAGATTTAGTGTGAGGGTGAGGGTGATGGTTAGTGTTAAGTTTAGAGGGAGGGATAGGTTTATTGTTAGGGTTAGGATGAGGATGAGGGTAAGGGTTAGGTTTAGGGTTAGGGGGAGGGAGAGGGTTAGGGTGAGGGTTTGGGTTAAGTTAAGGGTTAGGGTTAGGGTGACGGTTAGGGTCAGGGTTCGGGTGAGCGTAAGGGTTAGGGTGAAAGTTAGAGTTAAGGTGAAAATTAGAGTTAGGGTTAGGGTGAGGTTGAGGGTTAAGGTTAGGATTAGGTTTAGAATTTGGGTGAGGGTGAGGGTGAGTTATAGGGTTAGGATTAGAGTTAGATTTAGGGTTAGGCTGAGGATGAGGGTGAGTGTTAGGGTTAGGGTTAGGGTTAGGGTGAGTGTTAGGGTTAGACTTAGGGTTAGGATAAGGGTTAAGGTGAGGGGTAGGGTTTGGGTTAGTTTGAGGGTTAGGGTTAGGTTGAGGGATAGGGTGTGGATTATGGTTAATGTTAGGGTCAGGGTTAGGGTTAGGGTGAGGGTTAGGGTTAGGGTGAGGGTGAGAGTCAGGGTGAAGTTTAGGTTTAGGATTAGTTTTACGGTAGGGATAGTCTGAGGGTGAGAGTGAGGATGAGTGTGAGAGTTAGGGTTAGGTAAGTGTTAGGCATATGTTTAGGTTGAGTATTAGGGTGATTTTGAGGGTTAGAGGCAGGGTTAGCCTTAGGGAGAGGGTTAGGGTTAGGGTTAGGGTTAGGGTTATGTTTTGGGTGAGTGTGAGGGTTACCTTGAGGTGAGGGTTGGAGTGATCGTGAGGGTTAGGGTGAGGATGAGGGTTAGGATTAGGGTTTGTGTGATTATTAGGGTGAGGTTAAGGCTTAGGGTGAGGGTTAGGGTTAGTGTTAGGGTTAGAGTGAGGGTTAGGGTGAGGGTTAGGGTTAGGGTTTTGGTGATTGTGAAGTTTAGGTTTAGGGTTAGGGTGAGAGTTAGGGTTAAGGTTAGGGTTAGGATGAGAGTTAGGGTTACGTTGAGGATGAGGGTGAGGATGACGGTTTCGGTTAGGGAAGGGTTAGGGTTATGGTTAGGGTGAGGATTAGGGTGAATTTGAGGGTTACAGGGAGGGATACGTTTAGGGTGAGGTTTAGGGTTAGGGTGAGGGGTAGGGTTAGGGTGAGGTTTTGGGTGAGGGTGAGGGTTACCCTGAGGTGAGGGTTCAGGTGAGGATGAGGGTTAGGGTGAGGGTAAGGGTTAGGGTGAGGTTGAGGGTTAGGGTTAGGGTAAGGGTGACCGTGAAGGTGCGGGTGAGGGTGAGGGTTAGTGTTAGCGTGTGGGTTAGGGTGAGTGAAAGAGTTAGGGTGAGCATGAGGGTTAGGGTTAGGGTGAGGGTGAGGGCTAGGTTAAGGGTGAGAGTTTGGGTGAAGGTGAGAGTGAGGTTGAGGGTTAGGATGTGGATGAGGGTTAGGGTTAGTGTGAAGGTTAGAGTGAAGGTGAGGTTTATGGTGAGGCTGAGGGTTAGGTTTAGGGTTAGGTTTAGGGTGAGGATTAGGGTCAAGATGAGGGTTAGGGTGAGGGTTAGGGTTAGGGTTAGGGTGAGTGTTAGGGTTAGTGTGAGGGTTATTGTTAGGGTTAGGGTTAGGGTGAGGTTAAGGTTTAGGGTGAGGGTTTTGGATGAGGGTGAGTGTTACGGTTAGAGTGAGGGTTAGGTTTAGGGTGAGGGTTAGTGTTAGGGTGAGGTTTAGGGTTAGGGTTAGGGTGAGGTTGAAGGTGAGGGTGAAGATGAGGGTTAGGGTGTGGGTAAGGGTTAGGGTTAGGGTGAGGGTTAGGGTGACAGTGAAAGTTAGCTTGAGGGGGAGGCTTAGGGTACGGTTGAGGGTTAGCATTAGGGTTAGGGTTAGGGTGAGGGGTAGGATTAGGGTTATCATGAGGGTTAGGGTAAAGTTTCGGGTTAGTGTGAGGGTTAGTGTTAGGGTGAGGGTGAGAGCAATTTTTAGGCTGAGGGTTAGGGTAAGGATGAGTGTTAGGATTAGGGTTAAGTTTAGGGTGAGGTCTAGGGTGAGGGTTAGGGTTAGGGTTCGGGTTAGGGTTAGGATGAGGGTTAGGGTGAGTGTTACGGTTACGATTAGTTTGAGGGTTAGGGTTAGGGTTACGTTTAGGGTTAAGGTGAGGATGAGGGTGAGGGTTTGTGTAACGGTTAGGTTTAGGTTTATGGTGAGGGTGAAATTTAGATTTAGGCTTAGGGTTAGGCTTTGGTTTAGGATGAGGGTGCGGTTGAGGGTTAGGGTGAGAGTTAGGGTTAGGTTGGTGATTAGGGTGATGTTTAGAGTTAGGGTGAGGGTGAGGGTTAGGGATAGGTTTAAGGTGAGGGTTTGGGTTTTGGTGAGAGTTAGAGTTAGGGTTAGGGTGAGGGTGAGGTTTAGGTTTTGGGTTAGAGTTAGGGTGAGGGTAAGGGTTAGGGTGAGGTTTAGGATGAGGGTGAGGGTTAGGGTTTGGGTGATGTTTAATATTAGGATTAGGGTTAGGGTGAGGGTTAGGGTGAGGGTTAGGGTTAGGGTTAGGGTTAGGGTTAGGGTTAGGCTTAGTGTGAGGGTGAGGGGAAGGGTGAGTGTTTGGGTTAAGTTTAGGATTAGGTTGAGGTAAGGGTTAAGGTGAGGTTTAGGGTTAGGGTGAAGCGTAGTGTGAGGGTTAGTGTTAGGGTTATGGTTCGGTTAGGGTGAGGGTTAGGGTGAGGTTTAAGGTTAGTGTTAGGGTTGGGGTAGATTGAGTGTTAGGGTTAGTGTGAAGTTTAGGGTGAGGTTAGGTTTAGGGTTAGTGTGAGGGTAAGGGTTTTGGTGCGGGTTAGAGTGAGAGTGAGGGTTGGGGTAAGGTTTAGATGTAGGATTAGATTCAGAGTGAGGGTTAGGGTTAGGGTTAGTGTGAGGGTTAGGCTGAGTGGTAGGGTTAGGGTTAGGATGATGGTGAGGTTGAGGTTTTCGGTTACGTAGGGATTAGGTTTAGGGTTAAGGAGAGGATTAGGGTTTGGGTGAGGGTTACGGAGCTGGTAAGTGTTAGGGTTTGGGTGAGGGTTAGGGTTAGGGTGAAGCTGAGGGTGAGAGTTTTGTTTAGGTTAGGGTTAAGGTTAGGTTTAGGGTTATGGTTAGGTTTAGGATTAGGTTTTAGCTAAGCGTGAGGGGGAGGGTTAGGGTTAGGGTGAGGGTTAGGGTTAGTGTGAGGGTTAGGTTTAGGGATAGGTTTAGGGATACGGTGAGGGTAAGGGTTAGGGTTAGGGTTAGGGTTAGGGTGAGGTTTACAGTTAGCGTTATGGTTAGGGTGTAGGTTAGGTTGAGGGTTGGGGTTAGGTTTAGGTTGAGGGTGAGGGTGACGGTTAGGGTTAGTGTGAGGGTGAGGGTTAATTTTTTTGTTAGGGTGAGGGTGAGGGTTAGGTTTAGGAGAAGTGTTAGGGTTAGGCTTAGGGGGAGGGGGAGGGGAAGGGTGAGGGTTTATGTTAGGGTAAGGATTAGGGTTAGGGTGAAGGTGAGGGTTAGGGTTAGAGTTGGGGTGAGGGTTTGGGTGAGTGTTAGGGTGAGGGTGAGGGTTAGGGTTAGGGTTAGGGAAGGGTGAAGGTAAGGGTTAGGGTGAGGGTTAGTGTTAGGCTGAGGGTGAGGGTGAGGGTGAGGTTTAGGGTTAGGTTTAGGGTTAGGGTGAGGGTGAAGGTTAGGGTTAGGTTTAGGATGAGAGGGTGAGGGTTAGGGTTAGGGATAGTGTGAGGGTTAGGGTTAATGTGAGGGTTAGGGTTAGGTTTTCCGTGAGGGTAAGGGTAATGGTGAGGTGTCGGATGAGGGTGAGGGTTAGGGTTAGGTTGAGGGTTAGGGTTAGGTTGAGGGTTAGGGTGAGGATGAGGGTTAGGTTTAGGGTTAGGGTTAGGGTGAGAGTTAGGATGAGGGTTAGGGTTAGGGTGAGGGTGAATGTTAGGGTGAGGGTAAGGGTTAGTGTGAGGGTTAGTTTTAGGATTATGTTTAGGTTGTGGGTAAGGGTTAGGGTAAGGGTTAGGATGAGTGTGAGGGTTAGGGTGAGGGCTAGAGTTATAGTGAGGGATATGTTTAGGGTTTTGGTTAGGCTGAGGCCTTGGGTGAGGGTGAGGTTGAGGGTGAGGTTGATGGTGAGGGTTAGAGTGTCGGTGAGGGTTAGGGTTGAGTGAGGGTTAGGGTGATGTTTAAGGTTAGGGTTAGGGTTAGGGTTAGGTTGAGGGTGAAGGTGAGGGTTATGGTTAGGGTGAGGGTTAGGGTTACGGTTAGGATTAGTGATAGGGTTAGGGTTAGGGTTAGGGTTAAGGAAGTTTGAGGGTAAGGGTTATGGTGAGGGTTAGTGTTAGGCTGAGGGTGAGCGTGAGAGTGAGGTTTAGGGTTATGTTTAGGATTAGTGTGAGTCTTAGGGTTAGGTTTAGGGTTAGGATGAGGTTTAGGGTGAGGGGTAGGGTTAAGGTTAGGTAGAGGTTGAGGGTGAGGGTTAGGGTTAGTGTGAGTGTTAGGGTTAGGGTGATGGTTAGGGTTAGGCTGAGGGGTAGGGTGAGGGGTAGGGTGAAGGTGAGGGTTAGGGTGAGGGTGAGTGTGAGGTTTAGTGTGTCGGTGAGTGTTAGGGTAGATTGAGGGTTAGGGGGACGGTGAGGGTTACGGTGAGGGTGAGGGTTAGTGTTATGGTTATGGTTAGGTTTAGGGTCAGGTTGAGGATTAGGGTTACGGTTAGGGTTAGATTGAGGTTTAGGGTGAGGGGTAGGTTTAGGGTTAGCGTGAGGGTAAGGGTTAGGTTTGGGTCAGGGTTAGGTTTAGGTTTAGGGTGAGGGTAATTGTTAGGGTGAGGGTTAGGATGAGGGTGAGGGTTAGGGTTAGAGTGATGTTTAAGGTGAAGTTTAGGGTTAGGGTTAGGGTTAGGGTGTGGGTAAGGGTTAGGTTGAGCGTGCGGATTAGGTTTACGTTTAGGGTTAGTGTGAGGGGTAGGGTTAGGTTTAGGGTGAGGGTTAGGTTTAATGTGAATGTTATGGTTAGGAATAGGGTTAGGACGAGGGTAAGGGTTAGGATTAGGATAGGGTGAGAGTAAGGTTTAAGGTTAGCATGAGTGTTAAGGTGAGGTTTAGGGTTAGGTTAAGGGATAGGGTGAGGGTTGGATGAGGGTGAGTGTTGGGTTGTGATTGAGGGTTAGGGTAAAAGTGAGAGTTAGGTTGACGGGGAGGGTTAGAGTGAGGGTGAGGGTTAAGGTTAGCGTTAGGCTGATGATTAGGGTTTGTATTAGTGTTAGGGTGAGGATTAGGGTGAGGGGTATAGTTAGGGTTAGTGTGAGGGTTAGGATTAGTGTGAGGGTTAGGGTTAGGGTTAGGTTTAGAGTGAGGGTAAGGGTTAGGATGAGGTTTAGGGTGACGTTAAGAGTTAGGTTTAGGGTGAGGGTTAGGGTTAGCGTGAGAGTTAGAGTTAGGGTTAGTGTGAGGGTGAGGGTGAGGGTTAGGGTTAGGTTAGGGTTAGAATTAGGGTTAAGGTGCGGGTGAAGAATAGCTTTAGGATTAGGGGTAGGGTTAGGGTTAGGATGATGGTGATGTTGCGGGTTTCGGTTACATAAGGGTTAGGTTTAGGGTTAAGGAGAGGATTAGGGTTTGGGTGAGGGGTAGGGTGATGGTAATTGGTAGGTTTTGAGTGAGGGTTAAGGTTAGGGTGAAGCTGAGGGTGAGGGTTTTGTTTAGGTAAGGGTTAAGGTTAGGGTTAGGGTTATGGTTAGGTTTAGGATTAGGTTGTAGCTAAGCGTGAGGGGTAGGGTTAGGGTTAAGGTGAGAGTTAGGGTTAGTGTTAGGGTTAAGTTTAGGGATAGGTTTAGGGATACGGTGAGGGTAAGGGTTAGGGTGAGGGTTAGGATGTGGGTGAGGTTTATGGTTAGCGTTATTTTTAGGGTGTCGGTTAGGGTGAGGATAAGTGTTAGGTTTAGGTTGAGGGTGAGGGTGACGGTTAGGGTTAGTGTGAGGGTGAGGGTTAGGTTTAGCGTTAGGGTGAGGGTGAGGGTTAGGTTTAGGAGTAGTGTTAGCGTTAGGCTTAGGGTGAGGTTGAGGGGACGGGTGAGGGTTTGGTTTAGGGTAAGGATTAGGGTTAGGGTGAGGGTGAGGGTTAGGGTTAGTGAGGGTTAGGGTTTGGGTGTTAGGGTGAGGGTGAGGGTTAGGGTTAGGGTTAGGGTTAGGGAAGGGGTGAGGGTAAGGGTTAGGGTGAGGGTTAGTGTTAGGCTGAGGGTGAGGGTGAGGTTTAGGGTTAGGTTTAGGGTTAGGGTGAGGGTGAAGGTTAGGGTTAGGTTTAGGATGAGGGTTAGGGTTAGGGATAGTGTGAGGGTTAGGGTTAATGTGAGGGTTAGTTTTAAGGTTAGGGTTAGGGTTACCGTGAGGGTAAGGGTAATGGTGAGGTTTCGGATGAGGGTGAGATTTAGGGTTAGGTTGAGGGTTAGGGTTAGGGTGAGGGTTTGGGTGAGGATGAGGGTTAGGTTTAGGGTTAGGCTTAGGGTGAGAGGGTGAGGGTTAGGGTTAGGGTTAGGGTGAGGGTGAAGGTTAGGGTGAGGGTAAGGGTTAGTGTGAGGGTTAGTTTTAGGATTATGTTTAGGTTGAGGGTTAGGGTTAGGGTTAGGGTTAGGGTTAGGGTTAGGGTTAGGGTTAGGTTTAGGGTGAGGGTGAAGGTGAGGGTTATGGTTAGGGTGCAGGGGAGAGTTAGGTGTAGGGATAGGGTGAGGGTGAGCGTTAGGTTTAGGATTAGTGATAGGGTTATGGTTAGGGTTAGGGTTAAGGAAGTGTGAGGGTAAGGGTTATGGTGAGGGTTAGTGTTAGGGTGAGGGTGAGGGTGAGTTTGAGGTTTAGGGTTAGGTTTAGGATTAGTGTGAGTGTTAGGGTTAGGGTTAGGATTAGGATGAGGTTTAGGGTGAGGGGTAGGGTTAGGGTTAGGTAGATGGTGAGGGTTAGGGTTAGGGTTAGTGTGAGGGTTAGGGTAGGGTGAAGGTTAGGGTGAGGGTTAGGGTTAGGCTGAGGGGTAGGGTGAGGGCGTGGGTTATGGTGAGGGTGAGAGTGAGGTTTAGTGTGTCGATGAGTATTAGGGTAGGGTGAGCGTTAGGGAGACAGTGAGGGTCAGGGTGAGAGTGAGGGTTTGGGTTATGGTTATGGGTAGAGTTACTGTCAGCTTGAGGATTAGGGTTAGGGTTAGGGTTAGATTGAGGGTTAGGGTGAGGGGTAGGTTTAGGGTTAGGTTTAGGGTTAGCGTGAGGGTAAGGGTTAGGGTGAGGGTCAGGGTTAGGATTAGGTTTAGGGTGAGGGTAATTGTTAGGGTGAGGGTTAGGATGAGGGAGAGGGATAGGGTTAGAGTGATGTTTAAGGTGAAGTTTAGAGTTAGGGTTAGTGTGAGTTTGAGGTTTAGGGTGAGGTAAGGGTTAGGTTGAGGGTGGGGATTAGGTTTACGGTTAGGGTTAGTGTGAGTAGTAGGGTTAGGTTTAGGGGGGAGGGTTAGGTTTAGTGTGAGGGTTATGGTTAGGGATAGGGTTAGGGCGAGGGTAAGGGTTAGGATTAGGTAGGGTGAGAGTAAGGTTTAGGGTTAGCATGAGTATTAGGGTGAGTTTTAGGATTAGGTTAAGGGATAGGGTGAGGGTTGGGTGAGGGTGAGTGTGGGTTGTGGGTGAGGGTTAGGGTAAAATTGAGAGTTAGGTTGATGGGGAGGGTTAGAGTGAGGGTGAGGGTTAAGGTTAGGGTTAGGGTGATGGTACGGTTTGTAGTAGTGTTAGGGTGAGGGTTAGGGTGAGGGGTATAGTTAGGATTAGTGTGAGGGTTAGGATTAGTGTGAGGGTTAGGGTTAG
>NW_024871392.1:0-110205 GCF_019054845.1 Dipodomys spectabilis | reverse complement strand
CAAGGATTCACCAAAAAGCTGCAAGGGAAGGTATAGCTCAAGTGAAAAGCTCAGGGACAGTGCCCAGGCCCTGAGTTCACGCTTAGGAAAAGAAGGACAAAAGGAGAGAAAGAAAGGAAGGAAGGGAAAGGAAAAAAGGAAGGCAGGAGAAAAGAAGGAATGCTAGAAGCTGGGCGACTGGTGGGCACACCTGTCATCCTAGCTACTCCAGAGGCTGAGATCTGAGATTGTGGTTCAAAGCCAGCCAGGGCCAGAAAGTCTTATTTTCAAGTTAATCATCAAAAAGCCAGAAGTGGCATTGTGGTAAAGCAGCAGGGTAAAGCGCTAGCTTTGAGCAACAAAAAATAAAAAGCTCAGGGATAGTGCCCAGGCCCTGAGTTCAAGCTCCAGCAAAAAAAAAAGTGAGAGCAAGAAAAAGGAAGAGGAGGAGGAAGGGGGGGAAGGGGAAGAAGAAAGAAAGGAAGGAGGAGGAGGAGGAAGAGGAGGAGGAGGAAGAGGAGGAGGAGGGGAGGAGGGGGAGGAGGAGGGGAAGGAGGAGGAGGAGGGGAAGGAGGAGGAGGAGGGGGAGGAGGAGGAGGGGGAAGGAGGAGGAGGAGGAGGAGGAGGAAGAGGAGGAGGAGGGGGAAGAGGGGAAGGAGGAGGAGGAGAGAGGAGGAGGAGAAGGAAGAGGAGGAGGAGGGGAAGGAGGAGGAGGAGGGGAAGGAGGAGGAGGAGGAGGAGGAGGAGGGGGAGGGGGGAGGAGGAGGAGGAGGAGGAGAAAGAGGAGGAGGAGGGGAGGGGGGGAAGGAGAAGGAGGAGGGGGAGAGAGAGGGAAGGAGGAGGAGGAGGGGGAGGAGGAAGAGGAGGAGGAGAAAGAGGAGGAGGAGGGGAAGAAGGAGGAGTGGGAGGAGGAGGGGAAGGAGGAGGAGGAGGGGAGGAGGAGGGGAAGGAGGAGGAGGAGGGGGAGGAGGAGGAGGAGGAGGAGAAAGAGGAGGAGGAGGGGGAGGGGGGGAAGGAGAAGGAGGAGGGGGAGGAGGAGGAAGAGGAGGAGGAGGGGGAGGAGGAGGAGGAGGAGGGGAAGGAGAAGGAGAAAGAGGAGGAGGAGGGGGAGGGGGGGGAAGGAGAAGGAGGAGGGGGAGGAGGGGAAGAGGAGGAGGAGGGGGAGGAGGAAGAGGAGGAGGAGAAAGAGGAGGAGGAGGAGGGGAAGAAGGAGGAGTGGGAGGAGGAGGGGAAGGAGGAGGAGGAGGGGGAGGAGGAGGGGGAGGAGGAGGAGGGGAGGAGGGATGGAAGGGGGAGAAGGGGGGAGGGGGAGAGGGGGGAGGGAAGGAAGGAGAAGCCCAGGAGAGGCCAGCTCCCAGCTTGGCAGTGACAGAGCTGGGATTGTCACCCAGGCTCTGGGCCCCTGGGTCACCGGCTGCGCTGGTGCCAGTCATCTTGGACAGCTCCGCTGATTGCCAGTTACGGTCAGAGGCGGGGAAGGACTTGAGAGCCGGCCAATGTGGCCAGGGAGCGTGAGCTGCGGCGGCGGGGCTGGCGGGGCCCGGGGCCCAGGGGCCAAGCAGCTACCGGGTGTCCCTCCTTCCACAAAGCCCACGGGAGGCTTGGGGGTCGCGGGGGGACCCGTGCTGCCATCCATGGATTCGCTGCGCTGGCTGATCACCGCCTGCCACCCCCAGCTCCTCAGGAGGCTGAGATGTGAGGATCACGGTTCAAAGCCAGCCCGGGCAGGAAAGTCCCTGAGACTCTGATCTCCAATCTCAGCCTATTCGTTGCAGAGAAAAGACAAGGGTGTGTGTGTGTGTGTGTGTGTGTGTGTGTGTGTGTGTGCGTGTGTGTGTGTGTGTGTGTGTGCACCAGTCCTGGGCTTGAACCCAGGGCCTGAGATGCTGTCCTCCAGCTTTTTAGCACTCTACCACTTGAGCCACAGCTCCACTTACAGATTTTGGGTTGTTTTTTTTTTAGTGCTTCATGGAGATCAGAGGCTCACAGACTTTCCTGCCCAGGCTGGCTTTGAACCACCATCCTCAGATCTCAGCTTCCTGAGGAGCTAGGATGACAGGCGTGAGCCCCAGCGGCCTGACACTACATTTCCAATCTTTAAGGGGGGGGGGGGGAATCACCCTTTGAGCAGCTGTGGAAGAAGATTGGTTTCCATGGCAACACCAGGCAGTTTGCCTGCAGCCCGAGCTGCGAAGGGGTGATCCAATTGTCCTGTGTAGAAATGTGCTCTCTCCCTCTCCCTCTCCCTCTCCTCCCCTCTCTTTCTCCTTTTCCTTCTCTTGCAAACAAAGTCTCACAAACATCCTGGCCTAGAATCCACTCCATGATCCAGGCTGGCCTTGAACTGCCAATACTCCATGCCTTCGCCTCCCAAGTGCCCGGGATTATAGGCATGCGCTACCTACCACACCCAGCTCTGTGGTGTGTCAGTCATTCCATTGTCATCATCGTTGGGCTGTGTCCATGCTTCTCAGTGTAGCCCTGGGAGGACTTTCTCCTGCCCTGAGAGGCTCCCAAGCTGACTCAGGGACACTCCGTACTTGGGAAGGACCCAGGGAAGGGAGTGAGTAGCTTCCATACAGACATTTGCAGCCATGACCACGCCCGCAATGATCACCCACAAGCGGCCAACCATACACCAACTGGAACCCCAAAATATAGACAAACAAAAATAGGATGAGCTGGAACACAAATACCTTTACCACTTATGTATTTGCCAGTCCTGGGGCTTGAACTCAGGGCCTGGGCGCTGTCCCTGAGCTTCTTTTGGCTCAAGGTTAGCGCTCTACCACCTTGAGCCACAGCACCACTTCTGGCTTGTTCTGTGTATGTGGTGCTGAGGAATCGAACCCAGGTCCTCAAGCATGCAAGGCAAGCACTCTACCACTGAGCCACCTTCCCAGCCCCTACTTCTGGTTTTCTGCTGGTTCATTGGAGATGAGAGTCTCACGGGGACTTTCCTGCCCGGGCTGGCCTTGAACCGCGATCCTCAGATCTCAGCCTCCTGAGTAGCTGGGATGACGGGCGTGAGCCACGGGCACCCGGCCCAGTGAAGGTCTTTAGCTGCATCTGGAACACCAAAAACCAACAAAAACCAGAAGGGGAGAAGAAAACCCTTTGTGAAAGTCACCATTGCATCTTTGCAGCCCGAGAAGTGGTATTTTTACGGAGTTCTTTTTTTTCTCTGACCCATTTTTTTCCAGGCAACACAGATGTAAGCTGCTTCTGTGGATCTCCAGCCAAACCCCCAAATGCTTCCAACCTCTCTCTGACACAGGTCCTGAGAAATGAGGGGGGACAGGGCTACTGGGGAGGGGGAGCATCTCCTCATACCAAAGCAACACCACTCACACAGGGGGTTCAGACTCCATGCTGTTGAAGAGCAACCGGGCCCAGTGCCTCCCACCTGTCATCCCAGCACTCAGGAGGCTGAGAGCTGAGGATCATGGCTCGAAGGCCTCCTGGGGAAGAAAATCTGTGAGGCTCTTATCTCCAATAAACCACCAAAAGAACCAGAAGTGGGGCTGTGGCTCAAATGGTAGAGGGGCTAGCCTTGAGCACAAAGAGGCTCAGGGACAATGCCCAGGCCTGAGTTCAAGGCCTGGGACCAGCGCATGCGCACGTGCACACGCACACACACACACACACACACACACACCACACACACAAGATACTTCAATGCATTTGGCTCCTTGAGTTATCATCATAATTCTGTGAGCTATGAATCACCCTGGGTTGATGAGGATGCGGAGGTTCAGAGAGGCTAAAATAACACACAGCTGTTTCCATGGGAGCCCGGATTGGGACACAGACAGCCCACCGGTGTCATTCATGCTTTAATTGTCTCACCAAGCCCAAAGCTCTGGACCAGCAGATGAGCCACAATGCCAGCATCTTCACCATGGGCCCAAGAGAAGATAGTTCTAGAATGTTTGTGTGTGTGTGTGTGTGTGTGTGCCAATCCTGCTTGAACTCTGGGCCTGGGCACTGTCCCTCAGCTCTTCAGCTCAAGGCTAGCCCTCTACCACTTGAGCCACAGCAGCACCACTTCTGGCTTTTTCTATGTGGTGCTGATGCATAGGATTTGGATCTGAGGACCATTCTGATGGCCATGGGCAGGGATTAAGGGGGGGGGGACAGTTGTAGCAGTTCAGGAGATGGGGTTGGTGGAGGCTGGACCCATGGGTGGAGGGTGCTGAGCACATATACACTGGACGGGCTACCTTGGCGAGCGGTCCAAAGCTCAGGCCCTGAGTTCAAGCCCCAGGATGGCGCAGAAAAACTTAAAAGCATAGCAGAATAAACAAACCAGTAACCCGATGATGCCTTGCTGTTCTCTGGTGTGAGGAGCTGTAGCCGCTGTGCATGCTAGGCCCCAAGCGGCTGGCAGCCTGGGGAGGGGGGGGGGTAGGACCAGACAAGGGCGGTTACCATGGCACCCATCAGAATCCTCCAGGACCATGCATCTCCCTGGATGAGAGGATATCATGGTGGCGGTGGCCGTACTGATGTTAGGAAAAAAGCAGAAGCTGCTTTGCTGATCAGTTGCATATGGAAGAGAGAGAGAGACAGAGACAGAGAGACAGAGACAGAGAGAGACAGAAAGAGACAGAGAGAAAGACAGAGAGATCAAAAAACAGACACAGAGAAAGACCAAGAGATAGAGAAGCAGACAGGGAGAGAAAGAGAAAGCCAGACGCTGGCGGCTCACACCTGTCAGCTCTCAGGAGGCTGAGATCTGAGGATCAAGGTTTGAAGCCAGCCAGGGCAGGAAAGTCCGCGAGACTCTTACCAACAATGAATTGCCAAGAAAAAGCCGGAAGTGGAGCGGTGACTTAAGTGGCAGAGCACCAGCCTCGAGCTAAAACAGCAGCAGCAACAACAAAAAGGCTTAGGGCCAGCAACCAGGCCCTGAGTTCAAGCCCCAGAACAGGAAGGAAGGAAGGAGGGAAGGAAGGAAGGGAAGGAAGGAAGGAAGGAAGGAAGGAAGGAAGGAAGGAAGGAAGGAAGGAAGGAGGGAAGGAAGGAAGGAAGGAGGAAGGAAGGAAGGAGGAAGAGGGAAGGAAGGAAGGAAGGAGGGAAGGAGGGAAGGAAGGAAGGAAGGAAGGAAGGAAGGAGGGAAGGAAGGAAGGAAGGAGGGAAGGAAGGAAGGAAGGAGGGAAGGAGGGAAGGAAGGAAGGAAGGAAGGAAGGAAGGAGGAAGGAAGGAGGGAAGGAAGGAAGGAAGGAGGGAAGGAAGGAAGGAAGGAGGGAAGGAAGGAAGGAAGGAGGGAAGGAGGGAAGGAAGGAAGGAAGGAAGGAAGGAAGGAGGAAGGAAGGAAGGAAGGAAGGAGGGAAGGAAGGAAGGAAGGAAGGAAGGAGGAAGGAAGGAAGGAAGGAGGGAAGGAAGGAGGGAAGGAAGGAAGGAAGGAGGGAAGGAAGGAAGGAAGGAGGGAAGGAAGGAAGGAGGAGGGAAGGAGGGAAGGAAGGAAGGAAGGAAGGAAGGAGGGAAGGAAGGAACGAAGGAAGGAAGGAAGGAGGGAAGGAGGGAGGGAAGGAGGGAAGGAGGGAGGGAAGGAAGGAAGGAAGGAGGGAAGGAAGGAAGGAGGGAAGGAAGGAGGGAAGGAAGGAGGGAAGGAAGGAGGGAAGGAAGGAAGGAAGGAGGGGAGGAAGGAAGGAAGGAAGGAAGGAAGGAGGGAAGGAAGGAAGGAAGGAGGGAAGGAAGGAGGGAAGGAAGGAGGGAAGGAAGGAGGGAAGGAGGGAAGGAAGGAGGGAAGGAAGGAAGGAAGGAAGGAGGGAGGGAAGGAAGGAGGGAAGGAAGGAAGGAAGGAGGGAAGGAAGGAAGGAGGGAGGGAAGGAAGGAGGGAAGGAAGGAAGGAAGGAAGGAAGGAAGGAGGGAAGGAAGGAAGGAAGGAAGGAGGGAAGGAAGGAAGGAAGGAGGGAAGGAGGGAAGGAAGGAGGGAAGGAAGGAAGGAAGGAAGGAGGAAAGGAAGGAAGGAAGGAAGGAAGGAAGGAAGGAAGGAAGGAAGGAAGGAAGGAAGGAGGGAAGGAAGGAAGGAAGGAGGGAAGGAAGGAAGGAAGGAGGGAAGGAAGGAAGGAAGGAGGGAAGGAGGGAAGGAGGGAAGGAAGGAAGGAAGAGGGAAGGAAGGAGGGAAGGAAAGGAAGGAAGGAAGGAGGAAGGAAGGAAGGAAGGAAGGAAGGAGGGAAGGAAGGAAGGAAGGAGGGAAGGAAGGAGGGAAGGAAGGAAGGAAGGAAGGAAGGAAGCAGGGAAGGAAGGAAGGAGGGAAGGAAGGAGGGAAGGAAGGAAGGAAGGAAGGAAGGATGCAGGAAGGAAGGAAGGAAGGAGGGAAGGAAGGAAGGAAGGAGGGAAGGAGGGAAGGAAGGAGGGAAGGAAGGAAGGAAGGAGGGAAGGAAGGAAGGAAGGAGGGAAGGAAGGAAGGAAGGAGGGAAGGAGGGAAGGAAGGAGGGAAGGAAGGAAGGAGGGAAGGAAGGAAGGAAGGAAGGAAGGAGGGAAGGAAGGAAGGAAGGAAGGAAGGAGGGAAGGAAGGAAGGAAGGAAGGAGGGAAGGAAGGAAGGAAGGAGGGAAGGAAGGAAGAAAGGAGGGAAGGAAGGAAGGAAGGAAGGAAGGAAGGAAGGAAGGAAGGAAGGAAGGAAAGGGCACAGAAAGAAGAGCTCTTATTACATTGCTCACATACTTAGTGCTCACAGACATCTTCCGTATGGAGACAAAGACCTGCCAAAGAAGAAGGAGGAAAACTAAAGGCCAAGGAGCAGGCCGACCATGAAGACCGTCAGGCTGAGGGTGTTGGGTGAGGCCGGGCCCAGGCCTCCCTCCTGGAAGGCAGCGGTGCCCCAAGCATTCATCTTCTCTTACAGGCTTAGTAGCATTTCCCTCCCCCTCCCCCCCAGCTCCCATGATCCTTCACTTCACTGTGACTCTGGGTCCTAGCATGGCTGCCATTGCTCCGTGGACCTCATCACCCAGGTGCCAGCTGCTCTTTGCTCTTGCTTCCTCCTCCCCCCCTTCCCTCCCCGAAGCTGGCATTGCCCTGCCCAGACCACAACCTCTCTGGGGTAGACTAGCTCTTGTCAGAAAGGGGGACACACGAGGCAGGATCCCAGACCATTCCCTTCTGTTGGGGGTAGCATGAGAACCAACACCTTGGACTGCTGTGTCCTTCCTCCTCCACTACACACACCAAAGGAGCTGTGGAGCCGTGCTTGAAGAAGTGCATTGCTAGGCAATAATGAAATGATGTTGTGCAAACAGCTTTTTGTTGTTGTCAATCCTGGGGCTTGAACGCAGGGCCTGGGTGCTATCCTGAGGTTTTCTTTGCTCAAGGCTAGAGTGGTACTTCTTTGAGCCACAGTATCACTTGGAAATACTAGTGTCAAGGACTTGCCCTGCCCAGGCTGGCTTTGAACCATGATCCTCTAGATCTCAGCCTCCTGAGTAGCTAGGATGACAGTTGTAAGCCACCAGCACGTGGTTACAAAGCTGACTTTAGTTGTTTTTTTTTTTTTTTTTTTTTTTTGGTCAGTTGTGGGACTTGAACTCAGGTCCTGGGCACTGTCTCTGAGCTCTTGTGCTCAAGGTGAGCGCTCTACCATTTGACTCACAGCTCCACTTCTGGTTTTCTGATGGTTCATTAGAGATCAGCGTGTCATAGACTTTCTTGCCTGGGCTGACTTCAAACATAATCCTCCAATCTCAGCCTCCTGAGCAAAGCTGAGTTTTAAAGGATATATAGAATAGGGAGATGAGAAGGAGAACAGATTAACAAGTGAAAGCAATGTAGGAAGCAATGCTATAAACTCCAGTTCCTGCCGCAATGGCTTTCTCTTCAATGAATCTATAAAAGAGAGAGCTTGCAAACACACACAAATATGGTGGTTGGCCTTCTTTACCAGCTGGTGTTTTCGCCCCCAAGAGAAGCACTGAGAAGATGAGTGTTTTAAATTCCTTTTTCTAAATATAACCCCCCCATCCAAGCACACAGCAGCTCTTACACACAGCCCTTCAGCTAGCAGCTCCGCGTCGAACAGTGACACACTTTTTCACCCATCGCTGGGGAAGAGGTTCCAGAAACTGATGCCTGGCGTTTGCATTTGGGGCATTTGTCAAAAAGGAATATAGATCTGGGCTGGGAAGGTGGCTCAGTGGTAGAGCGCTTGCCTAGCCTGCATGAAGCCCTGGGTTCCATTCCTCAGCACCACATAAGCAGAAAAAGCTGGAAGTGGCGCTGTGGCTCAAGTGGTAGAGTGCTAGCCTTGTGGTAGAGTGTGCCCAGGCCCTGACTAGGAAAGAAAGAGAAAGGGAAGAAAGAAAGAAAGAAAGAAAGAAAGGAAGGAAGGAAGGAAGGAAGGAAGGATGGAAGGAAGAAAAAGAATCTTTAGTCCAATAAGGCCCCAACTGGCTGTGCAGGGAGAATTTATGAGATCAAGTTTGTAGGGGAAAAAAGAAAACAAATCTTATGCCAACTGTCAAATCTCAGCTTATCATCAGAGAGGCAACCGGGGATTACATTATCCAGGAAATGAAAAATGCTCAGAGGAGAAAAACAGCACCAAATGGGTGACTCACACATTATTGAGTTAGGCGCCGTGGCTCATACCTGTCATCCTAGCCACCGGGGAGGCTGAGCTCTGCGGATTGGGGTTCAAAGCCAGCCTGGGCAGGAAAGTCCCTGAGACTCTCATCTCCAATAAACTTCTCAGAAAAAGCCCTAAGTGGTGCTGTGGCTCACATGGTAGAGCACTCAGAGGCTCAGGGACAGCACCCAGGCCTTGAGTTCAACCCCCCAGGACTGGACAATAAAAAATAAAAAATGGCTTGTGTATTTTCATTGAAGAGGCAAGAGGCAGAAGAAGAAGAAAAGAGGAAGAAGAAGAAGAAGAAGAAGAGGAGGAGGAGGAGGAGGAGGAGGAGGAGGAGGAGGAAGAGGAGGGAGGAGGGGAGGAAGAGAAGGCGGGGAGAGGGGAGGAGGAGGAGAAGGAGAAGAAGGAAGAGGAGGAGGAAGGAGGAGGAAAAAGAGGAGGAGGAGGAGGAAGACAAGGAGGAAGAGGAAGAGGAGAGGAGGAGGAAGAAGAGGAGGAGGAGGAAAAGAAGGAGAAGGAGAAGAGGAGGAGGAGGAGGAGAAGGAGAAGGAGGAGAAGAAGAAGAAGAAGAAGAAGAAGAAGAAGAAGAGGAGGAGGAGGAGGAGGAGGAGGAGGAGGAGGAGGAGGAGAAGAAGGAGGAGAAGGAGAAGAAGAAGAAGAAGAAGAAGAAGAGGAGGAGGAGGAGGAGGAGGAGGAGGAGGAAGAAGAAGAAGAAGAAATAATAAGAATAATAATCCTGCTACAGAAAAGCCCGTGCCCTGCCCTGCTGGCCCCTTAGAAGTCGGCTACAGTCGGACACGTGTCGCCTTTGTTTGTGACATTCCCCAAAGGGACCCAGGAGGGATAAAGGTTGCCTTGGAAACGGGGTGTCAGCAAGAATTCAGGAGAATTGCAGGCAGCCCTTCTAGGCCTTCTAGGCTTCATTCTCCCGGCTGCTCGGGGAGTGGAGCTGGTTTGAAGGCTGAGGGAGGGGAGGAGAAATGGGTGTTGAAGATTTTTAGGGGGATCAGAGACAAAAGGTGCAAGGGTTACGTGGCTATCGCCTGGGGGAGGGAGAGGAGGGTAACACCTTCCATTTGTGCCAGTCCTGGGTGCGAAGAACTCAGGGCCCAGGTGCTGTCCCTTGGCTTTTATTTTATCCCCCACCACTCCAAGTTGGTGCTATCCCACTTGAGCACACCTCCACATCCACATTTTGGTGGCTCATGGGAGAGAAGAACCTCACAGACCTTCCTGCTCAAGCTGGCTTTGAACTGGGATCCTCAGATCTCAGCCTCCCTGGGTAGCTAGGATGACAGGCTTGAGTCCTGGCTGTCTGGCTTACCTCCTGTGGGATCACATCTCAGAGCAGCCAGGCCCCCAGACCAGAGTTCCAGACAGACAGACCTGAGCTGCACTTTCTGAACAGGGTCCTGCCGGGGCCCTGCCTGGCACATGGGCCACCATGGTCTCTGGCTGCGCCTCCACCTGGCAAAAAGGGGGCTCCCTGGCCCCCTTTTCTATACAGCCCCATCTCCTGAGAACCAATCACTTCAGAGTCTAGAAACCCAATCAGTGAAATGCAAAGGACACAAATAACCAGCACGTCCCAAGCTTCAGGGTCTCAATCAATGAAATGGGAACATCATTTATCCCTTGGTATGGGGGGGTAGGGGGGAAGCTTGGCTCCAACCCCGCCCCCCAAATCCAGCTGTTCAAATGTCAAGCATGAAATGACATAATGTGTGAATCTATCTTCTTGACATCCATCTCCAAAAAAACAAAACAAAACAAAACAAAAAAAAAACAGCCCTAGACAAAGTAATTGTGACATGAAATACTGGTTACACTGTATCCTTTAGAGAAGAACAGGGAAAGAGAAAAGGTGCGTTCAGTTGCCCATGTGTGTTTAAAAAAACAAAAACACATTTATTTATTTTGATCTGGCATTGGCTGCAATCCTGGCTGTAGAAATTGCCCCTTTGGAAAGCCAAAGGCAAATTACTTCAAATGCTAGCACGAGCATTTAACTTAACCACAGTACCTGGCATAAATAATTGCTTGAAGGGGGGGGGGGGGGAGGGAAACCCACCATTAACAATGTGGTTTTCCATTTTGCGGGGCTGGTCACACGTGGAGTTCTAATTTTCACCTGAAAGGTCACCTCTTCAGAAGAATCCGGCTGGACCACTTTATGCAAAGCAGCTTTAGCCTGCTGGCCAATCAGATGGCTTCTTTCCCTCCCGGCCCTTTGGATGCTGCCAGCCCTGGATGAAGACTGGATGATGCTTCTCTCTGCTGCTGCTCTGTTAGCACCACCTGCTTGGCTTCCCACAGAGCATGAGGATTCGAACCTGCGTCCTATCCATCTACAAGAATCTGGGGTCCTTTTTTTGGGGAGGGGGGTGTCATTTCCCTTTTCTTGAGCTGAGTAGAGTTGTTGCAGAAGTAGGAGGCTCAGATGTTCACATTCAAGATTGAGGAGGGGGAATATTCAGAAGGCAAGAAAGTCAATTGTCATTTCTTTTTTCTTTTGCCAGTCCTAGGGCTTGAACTCGGGGCCTGGGCACTGTCCCTGAGCTTCTTTTGCTCAAGGCTAGCACTCTACCACTTGAGCCACAGCACCACTTCCAGCTCTTTCTGTGTCTGTGGGACTGAGGAATCGAACCCAGGGCTTCACGCCTGCGAGGCAAGCAAGCACTCTACCACTGAGCCACATCCCTGGTCCCCTTTCTCCTTTCTGTGGTTCAGTATCCTGACTGCACAGGAGACCCACGTGGCTGTTGATCTGAATCTGGGAACAAAAACAAAAAGAATCCCTGCATTTAAGAGAGTTGTTTTCCTAGAAGTGAAGGACAAGAGAAGAGTCCCAGGGCTTGGGAAAGGTAGGGGCAGGAAACTTGGAGAAATGCTCAATCCCAAGAAAAGGGGGAGCTATTCTGGTGGGCTATTGCATGAGAAAGTGACTTGCACATAACAAGAATGTGCAGAAGAAAAAAAAAAAACCTGCGTTTATCTATTTATTTGCCACTGGACCCCAGTGGCTCCCACCTGAAACCCGAGAGTTGTGGTTCTGAAGCAGAATAAAGAAACTGACACCTGGTGAGGGCGAGTCAGAAATAAGATCCGGAGAAACACCGAGAGTGCCATCTTTGCTTCAAAGAGAGACAACAGGATGCTTTCCATTTGGGTGTCTGCATCCCTCACCCAAAGAATTAACACTTGTCTGACAGGATGTATGCCTTCCCAAAACTTAACACACACACACACACACACACATACACACACACAGACACAGACACACACACACCCTCAACGCAGATAGCAGGGCTCCTCCTGGTCTCAAGGATAACGGATCTGTTGTATGGCAGGATGCATCCTCACCTGGAGACTCAGAAGGTAACACCAGGTATGATTGGCGCAAAGGTAAAGCACCTGTCTTACATTCCTTTGAAGCCACACCCCCTGCCTTTACCTATAAACACCCCAACAGCCAAGGAGCTGGGTGTCTGCTCTGGGTCTCTCTCTTTCTCTCCCAACTTCCTTCCTTCCTTCCTTCTTTCCTTCCTTCCTTCCTTCCTTCCTCCCTCCCTTCCTCCCTCTTTCCCTCCCTCCCTCCCTCCCTCCGTCCCTCCCTCCCTCCCTCCCTTCCTTCCCTGCTTCTTTCCTTCAAAGTCAGGGACTCTAAGTGAAGAGTTCCTGCCTCTAAAGGAAAGCTTCACTGACCCTCAGCTCTGTCCAGTGACAGTTCGAGGCCAGCGGAGACAGGAAAGCCCATGAGACGCTTATCTCTAATGAACCACCCCCCAAAAAACCCAGTGGAAAGCTGTGGCTCAAGTGGTAGAGCACTAGCCTTGAGCCAAAGAAGCTCAGAGACAGTGCTAGGCTCTGAGTTCAAGCCCCAGGACTGGAAAAAAAAAAAAAAGAAAAAGACTGCAGTAATATTAAACAAGACCAGCAATAATAATAATAATAATAAATTTTAAAGTGATATCTCTTTTTATTCCCTCCCCCATCCAGAATGTCTGGCTGCAATCACCAGCCAAGTGTTAGCCTTGTTAGTGAGAAACCATGAAGCCAGATTCATAAAGTATTCAGAACACACTGGCAGATTTCCATTCTGGTTCCAACAGAGTGCCAAGTCCTGAAGAATGCTTTTGCTACTCACTCACTTGTTCATGGATGAGTTTCATTCCTTCAAACCTGATGGGTGTCTTTCTAGGTCCACACAGCATCAGAGGCATTGAGGGACAGCATAGAAGACACACAAAGGCACACGATCCACCCTTCATGAGTTAAATAACCCAATTGCAAGCATCAGAAACAAGTAACTATCGGGGGGACCACAGATCAATCTATCTGTCTGTCTGTCTGTCTGTCTATCTTGCCAGTCTTGGGCCTTGAACTCTGGGCCTGGGAACTGTCTGTCCCTAAACTCCTTGAGCCACAGCACCACTTCCAGCTTTTTCTGTGATGAATTGGACACAAGAGTCTCACGGACTTTTCCTGCCCGGGCTGGCTTCGAACCGCACTCCTCCGATCTCAGCCTCCTGAGTAGCTAGGATGACAGGCGTGTGAGCCGCCGGCCCCCCCAGACAGGACACCAAACTTGGGGTGGTTTGTTCTAGAAGACAAGGGAAACCATCGACCCACTGTGGCTTAGAGATGAGCTTTTATAACCAGGAAAGGATATTTCTTTGCAATGTTCCATCCAACAGTCTGGACCTCGAATGAGTCATAAAATATCTGATTTATTCCGCAAGTTGACTACTTACTTACCGCCCCCCCCCAGCCTTCCCCCCCCCCCCCCAGCTCCTTCTCCTGCTCATTTCCAGTGAAGCTGCAACTGCTCTTCCCATGACCCATGCGTGCTTATAAAGAAAAAAAATATAGCTCAGCAGAGGCCACAGCCCCGCAGGATGCCTGTCATTGCGTGACTCCTGCTGCCAGGATGCCCTTTCCAAGAGAGAGGAGAAAACAGCTTCCCTGTAGGGCCTGCAGGGAAATGTCACCCGTGATGGCAGAGGAGAGGCTGCGGAGAGAAAGCCGACCTCAGACCAACGACTCCCTGCTGCGGGACATTAATACAAGAGGGACGAGAGACCCCTGTCTCCATCTTGGAGGTCAGCCACAGCGAGGGAAACAGATAGGATGGAGTGTGAGGTTCCTTGATTTGACACAGGGCAGAAGCTGATCTGGCTTGGGGGGGGGGGCAGTCCTGGGCTAGAATACAGGACCTGGGCGCTGTCTCTGAGCTTTTCCCACTCAAAGCGAGCGCTCTACCACTTGAGCCACAGCACCACTTCTGGTTTGCTGGTGGTTTATTGGAGACAAGAGTCTCATGGACTTTCCTGCCCGGGCTGGCTTTGAACTGCGATCCTCAGATCTCAGCTTCCTGAGTAGCTAGGATGGCAGGCGTGAGCCACCAATACGCAGCTCAGCAGTACTGAGCTAACTTAATGAGCTAACTTAAACTTTGTCTTTTTTTCCTCCTCCTCCTTTTCTTCTTCTTCTTCTTCTTCTTCTTCTTCTTCTTCTTCTTCTTCTTCTTCTTCTTCTTCTTCTTCTTCTTCCTCCTCCTCCTCCTCCTCCTCCTCCTCCTCCTCCTCCTCCTCCTCCTCCTCCTCCTCCTCCTCCTCCTCCTCCTCCTTCTCCTCCTCCTCCTCTTCTTCTTCTTTCTTTTCTTCTTTCTCTTTCTCTTCCTCTTCCTCCCCTGCCCCTCTCCTCCCCTCCCCCTCCCCTTCCCCCTCCTCTCCCCTCTCCCCCTCCCCTCCTCCTTCCCTTTTACTTCTGGAGCTTGAACTCAGGGCCTGGGCATTGTCGCTGAGTATGTTTGGGCTTAAGGCTAACACTTAAGCCACAGCACTACTTTATCTGAGTATTTTATTGGAGATAAGAGTCTCAGAGACTTTCCTGCCCAGGCTGGCTTTGAACCACAATCCTCAGATCTCAGCCTCCTGAGTAGCTAGGATGACAGGCGGGAGCCACCTGAGCCTGGCAAAGGTTTTTGTTTTTGACAGTCTGTCTTGGGTGTTTTGTCGTAGCAGTGGAAAGCTGACTGACACAAACTCCACCCCAGATACACTCAGAGTCTAGAGCAGTACCCTGGAGACAGTAATGGTGGAATCCTTATCAGCTGATGGGAAAGCCCAGACTGCAATCTGGACACACAGACTCTGCCCTTGACCTTGAACAAAACACGAGGAGGGATCAGTTCCCGCCAGGAGCACACACAGGAGCTCACCATCCAAGAAGGAAGGATAGGAAGGCACGTGTCCCCAGGAGGGCGGTGAGCAGGTGTGGCTGAAGTCAGCAGGGAGCTTTGGGGAATTAACTAATGGCTCACAGAGCCAGTGGCATGCCTGAGTGGGGAGGAGATTAATTAATTACTCCTGTGCCTGTCAATTAGCAGTGAACTCCATTGGATCGCATTTTAAGGACAGCTCTTAAGTGAACTCTTCTAAGAAAGCAAGAGTCTTCTCTCTTTGCAACTTTGCAGGCGGGGGAGAAATGGACTGGAGCCTCAAGATTTATCCTGGCTTTGACCCTGTTAACCTGAACCAGCCGGGTAAGAATTGTGCCTGGCTTCAGTGGCTCACGCCTGTCATCCTAGCTACTCAGGAGGCTGAGATCGGAGGATCACTGTTGGAAGCCAGCCCTAAGCAGGAGTCTGTGAGACTCTTATCTCCAATGAACTACCAAAAACCTGGATTCAAGTGGTGCTGTGATTCAAGTGGTAGAACACTAGAAAAAAAAAAAGATCAGAGACAGTGCGCGGGCTGAGTAACACCAGCACACACACACACACACACACACACACACACACACACACACACACACAGATTTTCTGCCTGTCTTTCCCCCTGCCCACTTCTTGGTCCTGTTTGTTTGTAGCAAACACATTAGATGCTTCTGTGGCTTGCAAATATCTCAATACACTGAGTATTTTCTCACAAGGGAGCATGTGTTTTGTCCTGTTTCGCTTAGGCTTTTTCTTTACCCCAATCTTCGGTCCCATTGGCTCTGAAATAACTTTCCTGTGATTTCTCAAGGATAGGATTCCGACGTGTTCCAGAAATCTCCTACCTGTGGGCATTTTGCTCTGATCTCTTTCTGAGGAAAGTGGACAGCCAGCAACAAACCCCGGGAAAAGGACCTGGGGCAGGTTTTCTTTTCCTTTGAACCTTGAGAAGGAACAATCTGATGCTAGCTTGTGTCTTGTCACCTCTGGGACAGAAAGACAATAGATTTCTGTTGGTGGCTCATGCCAGGAATCCCAGCTACCCAGAAGGCTGAGATCTGAGGATCAGGGTTCAAAGCCAGCCTAGGCAGGAAGGTACATGAGACTCTTATCTCCAATGAACCACCAAAAAACCGGAAGTGGAGCTGTGGCTCAAGCGGTAGAGCACTTGCCTTGAACAAAAAAAGAAACAAACACAGGGAGAGTGCCCAAGCCCTGAGTTCAAGATCTAGGACTGACACCAACCCCTCCCCCCAAAAAAAAAGCACCATCGGGGCCATGAGAATCTTGCAGTTGCCAGACCTGATTCAGACTTCCACCAAGGGCCTGGTGTCCTGAAGAGAGGGGTTCCTCTTCACAAACAAAGAGGGGGGTGTTTCCTGTCTATGAAATGGGGGGGGGATAGCTCTCTACCTTATAGGGACAGCGAGGGCTAGCTCATGCCAGCTGTTCAGAGCATCTAGCATGAGACATTGCCATTTGGCCATTCAGACCCCCTGGGAAGATTTGCTCAGCATCTCCCACAACCAAAGCCATCAGCAAGTGGTCACCCCCACTTTGGCCATCAAAGGAGAGGCCTTGGGCCTCTCTGGGTCTCGTTTCCCCCATCTGAGCCTTGAGGAGAGGGGTTGATTCAATGCTGTCTAAAGCTGGATGGATACTGATGTCTTTCCTGTGCCCTGAATGAAAAGATAACCAGATAGATGTATTCATGCCCTGCAAACAATAAAATTCATCAACAAAGGACCCCAAGAAAACCCCTCATCAACTGTTCCTGGTGCTGTCATTTTCTGGGAAAGCGATTCCCAGAGGGTAGGTTTGGAATGGGGACACAGATAAATTTCTCCACCAACAGATTCAACGATCCTGCCTAAAAAAATCCATTCCTTATCACCGGCTGTGGCACTCATGCTAACGGTCCTTGAGTTCCAACCTGTTTGTCCTGGTGGAATAAGAAATTATCACAAGGAACCCGGGCTCTGGGGACTCACTACCATAACCCTAGATATTCAGGAGGCTGAGAACTGAAGATCCCAGTTCAAAGCCCGACTGGGCAGGACAGGTCATGAGAAAGTCTAATGAACCAGCCAAAAGTTAGAAGTCGGGGTGCGACTCAAAATGGTAGTGCGCCAGTCTAGAGTGAAAACAAACAAACAAACAAAGTGAGACTGCAAATGCAGAGCCCTGCCCTGAGTTCAAGACCAGGTACCAGCACAAGGAAGGAAGGAAGAAAGGAAGGAAGGAAGGAAGGAAGGAAGGAAGGAAGGAAGGAAGGAAGGGAGGAAGGAAGGAAGGAATCTACGAGACTGAGTCTCAGGGTTCACATGTGGAAGTGGGGTTGTTATACCCAAGTCCCAGAGACCCTCCAACGACCACCGAGAGACCAGACAACCCGAACTGCAAAATGCAAGGTTTACTCAACAAGCCAAGGCTCAGGCCTCGTCCTGAACCCCCAGACGCAGCAGAGGAAGGGAGGAGGCCCCGAGCAACAGTACAGCTGGGCCTATAAAGGCAAAACCCACAAGATTACAGCAATGCTATGGTTCAGGGACAAGTTCGATTCTGATTGGTCAGGGACCGGGTGTCTGCTTGAGCCCTCGGGGCTGACATCTCCTGTGGTTCATCTTCTTCCGA
This sequence comes from Dipodomys spectabilis, assembly GCF_019054845.1. Classification (NCBI taxonomy): domain Eukaryota; kingdom Metazoa; phylum Chordata; class Mammalia; order Rodentia; family Heteromyidae; genus Dipodomys; species Dipodomys spectabilis. The sequence goes on along the minus strand of NW_024871392.1, from coordinate 92,796 downwards.
CTGGGTCTCGAAACCATCCAGTTCTGGGGTGTTCTGCAATCTTTAAATAACAATTCCCGAAAATTTTGCACAGACATGTTATTGTTTAACTCATTTTTGCAACCTTTGCAACATTAACTCAGAACAGGAATTAGGGACTGACACAAGTTAAGTTTTAGAAGCTGTCACAAAATGGCTTTAGTTTGGTTCTTACATTCCCCCCTTGGGTTCTGGCACAGTTATCAATCTTGATGACAAGACATCTCAGTTTGAACATCAGATGTGTTTACAGGAGTATAGGTGTGTTGTACCATTAATTGTATAGTCCCCGACCTTTTCTTTATATATTGTAACAATCTATTTAGCAGGCAAGGTCCAAATGTTAGCAACAGAATAATAAATACCAGGGGTCCCATAAAGTAGATAGTAGGGTAGTAAGTCTCTTTGTTTCTTCTCTTAAGTGCTTCTCTGACCTTAGCCATGTTATTTTTTATATATTCATACCATTTGCTACATACTTAAACATTCTGAGGTTTGTCTTTTTTCCTTTTTTACAAACATTTAAAGACAATACTTTTTAAATCCTTTCTTATCCAGAGGATACCAATTTTTTTTTCCAATTCCTTTCCCAAGGTTTTCTTTAGTACCTTCCTCTTTTTTTCAGTTTCTTGAGCATCTTTGTGGCTAGAGTTTAAAACTGCCCTTTTTTCTTTTTTTTTTTTGTGGCTTGTGGAACCAAGTTATCTCAAAACAGCCTCCAGGCACCACTGGGATGCAGAAGCTTGCTAGTTTTTAAGGCTAAGAGCAGGGCCGGGTCTCATTACTACCTGCATTGATAACACACTCAGGTTATTACCATACCAGAGCCAGATCAGGCTGTGACTGTAGAGTGGATTTCCAGTCACTATGCACTGAAGTGCCAAAGGTAAGCAAGCCAGTGATGTCCTTGTCCCCAGTATCCACTGTGGGAAGAGAGGGTTTCTGGATATCACCCAAAAGAATGTCCCACAAGATCTTAGTTTTAGCAGCTCAACCGAGATGCAGTCTCAGGTGATGGAATCAGGCAGGAGTTCAGTCTACTTTTACCATGGTGGAGGTGGTCTGGGTGATGGTGTAGATTTCCTCCAGGTGACTGTTAGGCTGTCTTTAAACTTTACCCATTAGGGTGTGCAGCAGCAGCAGCAGCAGCAGCAGCAGCAGCAGCAGCAGGGTCTCTCAGTGGCTCCAAGGGACTGTCACAAATTTGCTGGGATGCAAATTCCTACACAGACTGGTTATGGATACATTGCATAGGCTTGGCAGGCTGTGACCCTGCTGGATTTCAAGACAATTTAGACAATAGCCCAGGACAATTTACCAAAATCACAACTTTTACTAACCAGATATTTTTGTAAACAGACACAGAAGGCTTAGTCTTGCAACCATCTCCGACAGATGCAGTCTCCACACTTGCACACCTGTTAACACTATTTTTTATACCTTTTTCTCAAAAAAGTAATTTTATTCATTTTGCCTCATTTTTCCAAAACTGACTCTGGACTCTTGATCTTAAAAGGGGGTAGAAGGGCGGAGGTCCATCTTCTGTAACTTCTTCAAGCTGACTCAGGGGTGTTGATCCTACCTAACCAGGAACCTATAACCTTAGCCTATTTTACAAAGAAGTTACCAGGGTTAGATGTCCTTAAGAACAATATGTTAACTTTTGACAACTGCACAGACCTTTTCTCCGGCTACAGCAGTGTAGCTTGTTTAGCACTCTGGTTTGCAAAAGCATCTTTCTGGAAGGCTTAAGAATGTGATCTCTAGTAACCCTAACAATGCCTAAGTTACCTGTGCAGGCCTTCAAACAGAAGTCAATAAAAACACTCTCAGGTTTATAAATCTTTTCCTGAGCAGATGAATTTCATGTGGCTGGTATCAGCTCAGTTACTGCTAATTAGAGCTTTTGGCACATGCAGGGGTTGACATTTAAACCATCCCCCTCATTTTATAACTTTAGCTTTTTACTACTATCACAGAGGATGGCAAGTTCCTGTCCCTTACAAGGTAGATAGTCATGGACATTAGGCATGCTTACAATCTATCTTCCCATGGCCTCCTGGCTCTGACCGATTTTTGAAGGGCCACAAAATGACTCTAGGATCTGACATTATTTCTGCCATCCAAGCAGTGGCTTACTGCCTCTGGATGCTCCTCCATTGCTTTTGTCCCAGGAGTGTCTTCTCCACACTGGGATAAAGGCCTCATTGGCATTTCCCTTAGTTGGTCACTGGACTTGAACTCGGGACCTGAGCACTGTCCCTCAGCTCCCCAGCTCAAGGCTAGCACTCTGCCACTTTGAATCCCAAAGCAACTCTGCTTGCTCTTTCAGCACTCTGCTGGCTGAGTAGAGGTGACGGTCTCACAGGGACCTTTTTTGTGACTGGGCTGGCTTCAAACCAGTTTGCAGATCTATGAGTCTCATAAAAGGCCACTTAACTCCAATGAAAAGCAACAAGGTGGTCAACATAGAAGTAGCTTTTAAGCATGCTCTTACCTGGAACTTATTAAGAGTCAAAGGTACATCTGACAAACTTGTAAGAATCCTCTGTGCTTTGCTCTGGGCTTGCAGGAAACTTAAAAAATACTTATAAGAGCAAACTGGAATAGCAATTATTTTGGTAATCCTAATTTTTCCTGTGTGCACTTTGAGGCAAATGTTAAGAGTAATTTTACTTTTAACCTTTATGTCCAAAAATCCCTTCCTAATTTTTAAGCTTCTTATTAAACTCAAATGACAATTTTTCCTTAATGCAAAAATTATAATCACCATCACTGTGCCAAGAAGCTAGACTTAACACCTTTATGACTTTTAAAAACATCCTAATTGCCGAACATCATTGAAAGCAAGTCACATTATACAAATAAACTTTTTAACTCTCTTTTTAAGGCCTTCCTAATGTGAATGTCAACATATCCAAGGGGCAGTTTTAGCAATGCTAATCAGATGATCACATCACTCATTTTAGCCATCATGTTTCCAGTGTCTCTCTGCAGAGAAAAGGGACAGAACAATGTCGGGCCATTTGGCCCCTCCTGTGGAGTGGGTACACACCCAGTCCGACTCTTTAGGGTTAGATGAACTGCGTTTGGGCCAGCTTGCCCTCTTTCACCATGCGAGGGCTCCTCCCAGGGCCTGTCCCACCATGCATGACCAGCTGAACTGCACTTCTGCCTGCTCACCCCTCACCCCTCAAGATAGCCCTTCTGTTGGCTTTTAAGTTTTCCTAAGTTTTTCTCCCTTTCTTTTCTCTTGGTTCTTGGATGAAATACACAGTTTTAGACAGATAAAATTGGTAACGTTTTTGACACTGTTAAGCTAACCTTTGCATTTAAATTTCTAATATGTATCCCCAAATTTTAGCCAAGGGAACTAGATCCCAAACTGCCAATGCATTTTACAATATTAACTTTTAAAATACCAGATTTTCTAATTCCTTTTTTTTTTTTAATATTTTTTAACTGTATTTTTTTTTTTTTGTCTTTTCTTTTTTGGTACTGGGGATCGAACCCAGGACATTGCACTTGCTAGGCAAGCACTTTGCCACTGAGCTACATCCCAGCCCAAGATTTTCTAATTATTAAGTTAAAAAAATCCTTAAAAAGCCATTTAAAATGGTGTAAAAGTTCTTTAAAATGTTTGGTAATGTCCAAACCTCATAACCTTTTACATTTTAGATTTAAACTCACCCCATTGTTACAGCATGCTGACAATTCTTACCTTGAACATGTTCACAAACACATACAAAACTCTCACGTAGATCTTAAAGCACGCAAAAATCAAAATCAGTTGTACGTACATTTTTTTAAAGTTTTTAAACAAAAATTTAAGACTTTTTAAAAAAATTAAACTAAGTACCTTTGTTAAGCTTCATTTTTTCCAGAGCTTGCTTGTTTAGCAAGGCAATTCATGAATGGTTCTTTTGAATCCCTTCTGTTGGAAGAGGGCTGGGGGAGGGGGTCACCTGAAACTAAACTGGCCTGATTCTTTTATCCAATTTTAGACAAAAGCACTTTACGAATTATTACATTGTCAGGATTAGTTGAAAAGCCCAAACCAAGCACACAGTCTCCTACACCCTCCCCACCGGCGGCCTCCGCAAGGAGAAAATGCAGCCTGAGGCTTGAAGGGAACCAAACTAGTCCAGCAACCTTCCACGCCTCACAGAGAGAGTGAGCATAGCAGGTCTGTGACCGAGCCCAGCCTGAGGCTGGAACTTTTATTCCCCCAGAGATGTTCAGATAAATAACAAAAACACAAATAAACACAAAAACCAAGGATCCACATTTAACACTGGTACCAATTCTAAAACAGAACAAGACAAGAACCAAAGGCCGAGTTGTGGACTAATGGGCCCCCAGTTCATCCCTACCAGAACTCTGTGCAGGTCTCACTCAGCAAGCTGAATCCAGAGTCTGCGGAGTGAGCCTGCCACCCTCACCCAGAACTTTCCCACTTCAGAAAACAGAACAGAAACCACACCCAAGTAAACAAGACAGACAAGTGTCCACAAAGACAAAATCAGGTCTCAGTGAATGGGGCGACATCTCACCACCACTCACTTGCCAGGGGACTCGAACCCCCTCCACTCACCTCTGGAGGATTTTTCTTTTAGATTCCTGCAAACGTTGACCCAGGGGCCTTCCAAGGTTGAGAATTCCCAGTCATCTTGGGGCAAGGGAAAGAAGTCCCTAGCGGCCGTCCCCTCAGACTAACAGGTTTTCCCCCATGCTCAAACCCCCTGGCCAAGGCCTGAGGCTAAAATCTTGTCTGGGCCAAGGCCCGAGGCTAAGATCTTGTTGGTGGCACTTGCAGGTAGTCAGTGGCAGTTTCGTTAAACAAAGAAAGAAACAATTAAGAGAGACACAAACTACACAAAGCGCTGCACGGTGTGGAAAGTCAGGCGAATGCCAGAGAAAATTTCCAACAGACAACAATGCACTTTTCCTTCTTAATAGCTACACTTTGATTTTGAGCTATCTCCTTAACTTCTTTCCAATGGGCTAAAGTTAAATCAAGAGGGCTTGAGGGAACATTCCCACCCATTCTGGACTGTAATTTAGATCTAATTCCAATGCTCCTAGAATAAAAAGTCCGACAAACACCAATGCTCCTAGAATAAAAAGTCTGACAAACACCAATGCTCCTAGAATAAAAAGTCCGACAAACACAAATACACACACAACAATAGTGCACTTCCACAAAAAATAGTCTCTCCTGAGGCCTCTCCTCTGGGATCTAGAGTCTCCTTCTGACACTTCCACCATCTCAAAGACTGCGTGGACTCGCTGGCTGCTCTATCAGCCTTTCCTGGCTCCTGTGCCCACCCTTGGCTTTTTGGTAGTGGGGTACCAAGGAACCCCTTTCCTGAGGATTGGGAGCGTCCTCCATCTCCAGGACTGCAGCTTAGACACGTCTGTCCCCTGCCTTGCAGTCCACCCTGTCTACCCCCGATGCAGTTTTTAATGTAGTCTGCCGCTACGGCCAAAAATGAAAGTAACACCGAGACACAGACACAGACACAGATTAAGCACGCTTCTTACCTTCGGGGTCTGGGGTCTCGGGGACCCTCAGGGGATCCCGGACGAGCCCCCAACTGTTATACCCAAGTCCCAGAGACCTTCCGACGACCACCGAGAGACCAGGCAACCCAAACTACAAAATGCAAGGTTTATTCAACAAGCCAAGGCTCGGGCCTCGTCCCATACCCCCAGACCCAGCAGAGGAAGGGAGGAGGCCCGGAGCAACAATATAGCTGGGCTTATTAAGGCAAAAACCACAAAATTACAGCAGTGCTATGGCTTAGGGACAAGTTCGATTCTGATTGGTCAGGGACCGGGTGTCTGCTTGAGCCATCAGGGCTGACATCTCCTGTGGTTCACCTTCTTCCGACTGGGTCTCGAAACCATCCTGTTCTGGGGTGTTCTGCAATCTTTAAATAACAGTTCCCGAAAATTTTGCACAGACATGTTATTGTTTAACTCATTTTTTTTTTTTTTTACAACTTTTGCAACATTAACTCAGAACAGGAATTAGGGACTGGCACAAGTTAAGTTTTAGAAGCTGTCACAAAATGGCTTTAGTTTGGTTCTTACCGGCTCATCTCTAAGCATCAGCTGATGTTGTGAGGCTCCAGTTCTCTAGTCTCTATGAAAGGTTTAGCAAACTCTTTTCAATCCAGGTGTGGTGGTTCCCGCCTGTAATCCCATCACCTCTCTGAGGCAGCAGGGAGGAGGACTGTGGAGTTCAAGGTCAGCCAGGGAGACTCAAAAACCCAAAACCCCGAAGAAAGATGTCTTCTTTTGGAAAGCTCCACCCCAAACACCTGAGATGTACATTTAGAAGTGTCTTTGTGAACACAGGTCTGTCAGCCTGTCTGTCTCCCCATCCCCCCCCTCCCCCACACTCCTCCCTCACCCAGCCTAGGGCTGGAACTGCAGGCCTGAGCGCCACTCCTGGGCGCAGCTCTGTCCTGATGCCCTCTGCGGCCCCGCCCTGGGCGGGCCTGTGCTCACACCCACGGCCACACCTGCACCTGGGAGCATAAATGTGCCTGCAGCCCTGCGCAGCCGCAGACACCGCCAGCGCCTGCATCTGCAGCCCTAGGTCTCTGTCGCTGCCGCCAGCGCTGCCTACGACGACGGCCACGGCCTCAGCCTCAGCCTCAGCCCCAGCCCCAGCCTCAGCCTCAGCCTCAGCCCCAGCCTCAACCTCAGCCTCAGCCTCAGCCCCAGCCCCAGCCTCAGCCTCAGCCTCAGCCCCAGCCTCAGCCTCAGCCTCAGCCTCAGCCCCAGCCCCAGCCCCAGCCATGCCTCCGTTCCTAGGCATGCCCCCGTCTCCATTGGAGCCTGCGCCCCCGGCGGAGCCTGCGCCCCCGGCGGAGCCTGCGCCCCCGGCGGAGCCTGCGCCCCCGGCCGCATCCACAGACACAGCTGCGCCCGCGGCTGCACCGTCCGCGCATGCGCCGGACTCCGCGTCCGCAGCGTCTACGTCTTCTGCGTGGGCTACGCTTCTGTCTTCGGGGCTGACGCTCGACTACCCCTCCTATGTGGACGTCTACCTCTATGATTTCCCGTGGTCCACAGCGTCCGCGGCTCCGCCCGCAGCGTGGCCTCCAGCGTCAGCGTCGGCGGCGCCTGTGTCTCCGCCTGCAGCTCAGGCTGCGCCGTCCGTGCCGGTGACGCCGTCCGCCAGTGCGCCCGACGCTGTGTCCGCGACGTCTACGCCATCTACGTTGTCTACGCCTTCTACGTTATCTACGTCATCCACGTCTGCGTCGTCCGCGGCTCCTCTGCGCACGTCCTCGGCCTCGTCTACGCGCACAGCCGGGTCCGGGGCTGCGTCGGCTCCGTCTCGGTTCACACCGTCCGCGGATGCAGCCGAGTCTACGTCCGTGACGTCTACGCCATCGACGTCCACCACGTCATGTGCGATCATGTAGGCCACGCGTTCGGATCCAGGCTGAGCAGGAGGAAGGGACGGGGCTGGAGGGCCCGGGACTCCCCATCACCTCCACGCAAACCCCGGCTGCTGCCAGGGATCGAGGCCCGCTCCGGCCTGCTGCTGCCCCTCACGCCACGGGGCCCTGTGGGGCAGGGTGGAGCTCCCCGAGATTGGGCCTGGGGGGGGTGCGTGGGACCCCAGCCTGTCCCCTGTCTGCTGGGACCGGCCTGGGGTTGGTGGGTGGGTGTCCTCCTCCTCCTCCTCCCGACCTGCCTCACACAGCCATGGAGCCGGCGATCGCGTGCACACCTCCACCACCGAGAGCCCAATAAACCTTCTGCATTGTGAGATGACCGTGTGCAGACTTTGTGATATGGAGTGTGTGTGTGTGTGTGTGTGTGTGTGCAAGCCAATAACTGTTCTGAACTATGGGATGAGCCCTTCCCAGTGCTTTGCTTTTCCTACAACAGAAGAGCTAGCACTTGAGCCCAAATCCACTTGCCATTTCTTGGTGGTTCCTTAGGCACTAGGGTCGCAGTTTCCTGCCCAGGCTGATTTGGAGCCGGCCCAGGCTGTCTTTGAATAGCCAGCTTCAGATCTCAGCTTCCGGAGTAGCTAGAATGACAAGGGTGAAGACAGGCTCTCCCACAGCCATCCTAGCTACTCAGGAGGCTGAGATCTGAGGATTGGGATTCAAAGCCACCCTGGGCAGGAAAGTCCATGAGACTCTTATCTCCAATAAACCACTAGAAAACCAGAAGTGTCCTGTGGCTCAAGCCGTAGAGCGCTCACCTTGAGCTGAAGAGCTGAGGGACAGCGCCCAGGCCCAGAGTTCAAGCCCCACAACTGACCAAAAACTAAAGAAATGCTCCTATTGAAGCCAGGTGCTGAGATTCAGGCCTGTAATCCCAGATGTTGAGGAGTCTGAGCTAAAATCTCAGTTCAAGGACTGACTGGGCAGGAAAGTCCATAAAAATTCCAATGAAGAAGCAAAATGCTGAAAGTCTTGTGTGACTCAAAGTGGTAGAGGGGCAGACATGTGGAAGAACAAACAAGTGAGAAAGCAAAAGCAAAGCCTTGCCTGGGGTTCTAGACTCAGTACCAGCACTAGGAAGGAAAGAAGGATGGATGGAAGGAAGGAAGGATGGATGGAAGGAAGGAAGGATGGATGGAAGGAAGGAAGGATGGATGGAAGGAAGGAAGGAATCTCTGAGACTCTGAGTGTCAGGGTCCCGTGGGGAGGTGGGGTCGTCTCTAATGGCTTCGTGGGCTGCAGTTCTTCGGTCTCTATGAGGTTCAGCATCAGTTTTCTACCCAGCTGTGGTGGCACAGCCTGGAATCCCTCCGCCACTCAGCAGGGGGAGGAGGGAGGCTGGTGAGGTCCAGGCCAGCCAGGGGGACTCTACCATCCAACACCCCAAAGCCAGATGTCTGCTTGCTGAAAGCAGCCACCCCACCCTCGTGACATGGGGCTCAGAGGTGCTTCTGGCTGCTGGATCTTCGTGGACGCGGGTCTGTCTGTCTGTCTCTCCCCAGCTCCCCGCTCCTCCCTGTCCCTCGGCCTGTCCCGACGGCGGCCTGCGAGCTCCCAGCCGGACTCCGCTCCTGGAGCCGCCTGACTCCTGTCTCGGGGCCTGCGCGCACGCCCGCGTCCACGCCGCGGCTCTGGGGGCCAATCCGCCCTTGGGCCTGCGGTGCGGTGCTGTGCGCTAGGTCTGTGCGGATCGCCAGAGCTGCAGCCGAGCCCCGCCCCGCCACAGCTCCGCCCACCGCCGCCGCCGCGCGCGTCTGCGCCTGCGCCGCGCCGGCCACCTCGACGGCCGCGTCGAGTCCACCGTGCGCGCACACGCCCGACGCTGCGCCCGAGTCTCCGCCAGCGACGTCTCCGCCGTCTGCGTCCGCCTACGCCGCCGGCGCGCACCCTGCCTACGCCATCTGCGTCTGTGCGGAAGGCTGCGCGGCCCCGGGACGTGCATGGTGGACGCGGGAACGGCCGCAGGATGCCTCGGAGAAGAGGCCCCGTCATCCCCGGCTCTGACAGCCTCTGCTGCGGATCCTCTGACAGCAGCTTCTCCAGATCCTGTCACAGCCACCGCTCCAGATCCTCTGCCAGCGATTCCTCCAGATCCTCTGCCAGCGATTCCTCCAGATCCTCTGCCAGCGATTCCTCCAGATCCTCTGCCAGCGATTCCTCCAGATCCTCTGCCAGTGATTCCTCCAGATCCGATCACAGACACTGCTGGGGATCCTCTGACAGTGATTCCTCCAGATCCTCTGCCAGCGATTCCTCCAGATCCTCTGACAGCGATTCCTCCAGATCCTCTGACAGCGATTCTTCCAGATCCTCTGCCAGCGATTCCTCCAGATCCTCTGACAGCGACTCCTCCAGATCCTGTCACAGCCATTACTGCGGATCCTCTGACAGCGACTGCTGCGTATCCTCTGACAGTGATTCCTCCAGATCCGATCACAGCCATTGCTCCAGATCCTGTCACAGCCACTGCTCCAGATCCTCTGCCAGCGATTCCTCCAGATTCTCTGCCAATGATTCCTCCAGATCCTCTGACAGCGATTCCTCCAGATCCTGTCACAGCCACTGCTCCAGATCCTCCGGTGTTATCCTCAGGCCCCAGCGATCTCGGGGCACCTCCCCGCCTCCCCGATCCCGTCCCCGCTGGAGGTGAAGCCAGCACAAGGGGCTCCATCCTCATCTGCAGCCCTGACCTGTGGCCCAGCTCCCGTGCAATCTTGTAGGCCAAGAGCTCGGAACCAGGCTGAGCAGGAGGAAGGGACAGGGGGTCTAGGGGGCTCCATGTCTCCCCATCACCTCCACACAAACCCCGGCTTCCTGCCAGGGGCTCGAGGCCCGGCCTGCTGCTCTCTCCCTCACCCCAGCGGCTGTCGTCTGAAATTTGGGGGTCTCCTTGGGGTCCTGTGGGGCATGGTGGGGGCTCCCTGAGGTTGGGCCTAGGGAGGGGGTGTGGGACCCCAGCCTGTCCCCCTGTCTTCATGGGGGGGTGGATTTCCTCCTCCTCCACCCGACCTGCCTCACAGAGCCTGTACACAGCAATGGAGCTGGCGATCGCGTGCACATCTCGAGATCTATGAAACAAATAAAACTGCATTGTAAGATGACCGTCTCCAGACTTTGTTATATGGGGTGTGTGTGTGCCAAAAATTGGGTTGAACTCTGGGAGGAGCACCGTGTTTGTGCTTTTTTCCCCACAAAGACCAAGAGCTACCACTGCAATGGAACTCCACTTCCCACTTCTTGGTCGTTCCTTGCAGATCAGAATCTTCAAGATTCCCTCTCAAGCTGGCTTTGAACCACCATCCTCAGATCTCAGACTCCTGAATATCTATGATGACAGGCTGGAGCCATTTGTTTGTCTCCTTAGGGTCTTAGGACCGCCCTCCCCCCAGATTTGCTCAGATTTGGTGAGTTTTGGGGCTGGATGATGGACAGCGTTGAGGGGTTCTTGTGGTAATGAACCCACTACTTAAAGAGGAAGAACTCCATCATGTGAGACATAGGTCAACTCATTCATGAGAAGCTCCAGCATTTTGTCTAAACTGCTCTACCAACAGATTCAATGATTCAGCCTAAAAATCCCGTAGCCAGTGATAAAGATTGGTTTTAGCTGGGCACCAGTGGCTCACTAGCGACTCAGGAGGCTGAGATCTGAAGACCACGGTTCAAAACCAACCCAGGCAAGAAAGTCTGTGAGACTCTAATCTTCAATAAACCACTCAGAAAACCGGAAGTGGTGCCATGGCTCAAGTAGTAGAATGCTTGCCTTGAGCAGAATTGGTGAGCGACAGCGCGCAGGCCCAGAGTTCAAGACCCATGACTGGGGGTGGGGGTAAGAATGTTTTTTCTCACTCCACAGTAGTGCTCTATCAGCATTTTGCTTGTTCGTTAGACTTTCTCATGGACTTTCCTGCCTAAGCAGGCTTTGAACTGAGATCTTCAGTTTTCAGTCTCCTGCATATCTGGGATTACAGGCATGAGTCACCCACACCTGGTTTCATTGGGACCATTTTTGATTCCACCTTGACAAACATGGAATTCCAGGATCATTGGAATGATGCAAAAGCCAGTGATCAAGAATGGATTTGTAGGCAGAATCCCGGAACCTGTTTGTAGAACAATTTAGAGAAAATGGGGGATGAGTACAACTCTGCCCTTCTGTTCCTGGCCCAGTTCAGATGGGGCAGGAGGGAGAGGGAGGGGAATGGGATTGGAGTAAGAGGAGAGAGCTGAGGACAGCGGACATGGGGAGACGCTGACAGACCAACAGACTGGAGTTCACAAGAAACCACCAAAGGAAAAGACTTCTAAATCTCAACCTCCTGAGTTAGGCTTGGCTTCTGAGAGATGATGGGATTATAGGTGTGTGCTACCACACCTGGATAGAAAACAGATTGCTAAACCACTCATAGAGTGAGGAACTAGAACCCCACAATGTCGGCTGAGGTTAGAGATGAACCTACTTCCACACGTGAACCCAGAGACTCAGAATCTCAGAAAGTCCTTCCCCCTCCCTTCCTTCCTTCCTTCCTTCCTTCCTTCCTTCCTTCCTTCCTTCTGTCCTTCCTTCCTTCCTCCCTCCCTCCCTCCTTCCCCCCTCCCTCCCTGCCTCCTTCCCTCCCTCCCTTGTGCTGTTACTGGGTCTTGAACCTCTGGCAAGCCTCTGCATTCACATTCTGACTTAGTTTTCTCCACTCATGTCTGACACGCTGCCACTTTGAGTCACACAAGACTTCCAGCATTGTGCTGGTTCATTACACTTTCTCATGGACTTTCCTACCCAGTCAGGCTTGGAACTGAGATTTTCAGCTGTCATGCTCCTCAGGATCTAGGATTACAGGCATGAGTCCCAGCACCTGGATTTAACGTGGCCATTTCTTATTCCACCACCACCAACGGGAACATCACAGACAGAGGTAATGAATGAACAGCGAGTGCTACAAAACAGATTTTTAGGCAGACTCATTGAACCTGTTCATCAACCAGTTTCGAGAAAATGAGGTAGGTTTTCATGAATGAATCCCTGTTTTTCTCAGTCCCTTTGGGGACTGAGTTTATTCCATGAAAAGCCTAAAGGCTGCCCACATTCTACACCTGAAACCCAGCAAATGGGATCAAGTCTCCTGGGGGGTCACAGGACCCTAGGGAGATAGGCCAGGGGCTTCCCGCCTGTCATCCTAGCTCCTGAGAAGGCTGAGATGTGAGGATGGCTATTCGAAGCCAGCCTGGGCGGGCTCCAAGTCAGCCTGGGCAGGAAAGTCCATGAGACTCTTGCACCCAAGGAACCACAGGAGTTGTGGGAAAAAGCCACAAGGACAGTGCTTGGTCCCTGAGTTAAAGGCCAAGGATTGGCACGTGTGTGTGCGAGCACGCGCGCACACGCGCGCACACACACACTATAAGTACTTCTGGAGACAGTCATGTTTTGTTCAAGAAGGTTTATTTGGCGGGTCACAGAAGACAGGGGGAGAGGCTGGGGTCCCCCATTCGTAGGCCCCCGACGCGCACCCCAAGCCCTACCCCACGGGAGGTGAAGCGCCTATGAAGTGCTGGGCCCCGATTCCCGGCCTCGACCTGTGGTCCAGCACAGATGCAATCTTGTAGCCTAGAAATGAGGCTATCTCTAATCTTCAGCTCACATCGTGTGGCTCTAGCTCTTCAGTCTATGAATGGCTTAGCTATCAGGTTTCTACCCAGGTACCAGGCCCACCCCTATAATCCCGTTCCCTCTCAGCAGCTGGGGGAAGGGGGATTGTGAATTCCAGGCCTGCCAGGGAGACTCTAAGAACACAAACCAGAAAGAAAGATGTCTGTTTTTTTTTTAAAGACCCCCCCCAAACCCTGGAGATGGAGATGGAGAAGTCTTTCTCTTTGCTGGCTCCGTGTGAACTCCTGAGTCTGTCAGTCTGTCTGTCTCCCCATCCTCCCCCTCCCCCTCCCCCACACTCCTCCCTCACCCAGCCTAGGGCTGGAACTGCAGGCCTGAGCTCCACTCCTGGGCGCAGCTCTGTCCTGATGCCCTCTGCGGTCCCGCCCTGGGCGGGCCTGTGCTCACACCCACGGCCACACCTGCACCTGGGAGCATAAATGCGCCTGCAGCCCTGCGCAGCAGCAGACACCGCCAGCGCCTGCATCTGCAGCCCTAGGTCTCTGTCGCTCTCTCCAGCGCTGCCTACGACGACGGCCTCAGCCTCAGCCTCAGCCTCAGCCTCAGCCTCAGCCTCAGCCCCAGCCCCAGCCTCAGCCATGCCTCCGTTCACATTCGGGCCCCCGTCCCCAGCGGAATCTATGGACACAGCGGAGCCTGCGCAGCCAGCCACGCCTCCGCCCGCGGCCACGCCTCCGCCCGCGGCCACGCCTCCGCCCGCGGCCACGCCTCCGCCCGCGGCCACGCCTCCGCCCATGGCCACGCCTCCGTCCTCGGCCTCGCCTCCGTCCTCGGCCTCGCCTCCGTCCTCGGCCACGCCTCCGTCCTCGGCCACGCCTCCGTCCTCGGCCACGCCTCCGTCCTCGGCCACGCCTCCGTCCTCAGCAACGCCTCCGTCCTCGGCCACGCCTCCGTCCTCGGCCACGCCTCCGTCCTCGGCCACGCCTCCGTCCTCAGCCACGCCTCCGCCCGCAGCCACGCCTCCGCCCGCAGCCACGCCTCTTCCCCAAGCCACGCCTCCCTCTGCGCCTTCTCCAACCAATGTCTGGATGCCTACGCCAACGTTCACGTTTATTCCTCCGTCTGCATGGACGCCTGCGTACGCGTTCATTCCCACGTCTGCACCTACGCAGCCCACGTCCACGCCTCTGTCCACAGCTACGTCCACAGCGGAGCTTACGCCTGCGTCCGCATCCACAGACACAGCTGCGCCTCCACTTGCGTCTGGGGCCGCACCGTCCACGTTGACGTGGATGCCTGCGTCCACGCATGCGCCTCACGCTGCGTCCACGGCGTCTACGTCTTCTGCGTCCACTACGCCTCCGTCTGCGCTGCTTACGCCCGTCCACCCCGCCTGTGTCTACGTCATCTCCGGCCAGGATTGCGTGTGGTCCATAGCGTCCCCGGCTACGCCTGCCCCTTGGCCTCCGTGGTCAGCTTCGTCCTCCGCGGCTGCAGCGTCTCCGCCCGCGCCTGCAGCTCAGGCTGCGCCGTCTACGTTGCTGACACCGTCCGTGCACGCCCCGACCCTGTGCACGCAGACCAAGTCGTTCACGGCTACGGCTTCTGCGTTCACTATGCATTTGTCTACGTATTCTGCGTATCCCAGGCCCGCGTCTCTGCCGTGTTCCCGGCGGACGTCTGCGGCCCGGCGCTCACCCCCATCGCCCGCAGCCCCGTCTGGTACGTTTGTGTTCCGTCGGTCGAAGTCGTCCTGCCGCCGGCCCAGACTCTGCGTGCGACATCTCCGGATGCTGGGGCGTCGCCCGCTGGTCCCGGGGCCCCCGGGGTCCCCCAAGCCCGGCTCCGCCTGCATCCGCTGCAGCCACCCGCGGCCCAGCCCCAGCGAAGCCGTGTAGGCCTCGAGTTCGGATCCAGGCTGAGCAGGAGGAAGGCACAGGGGGGCACGGAGGGCTTCGTGGCTCCCCATCACCTCCACCCAAACCCCGGATTCCTGCAGGGGTCTGAGGCCCGGCCCGGCCTGCTGCTCGCCCTCACCCCAGATCCTGTGGTCTGGACCTTGGAGGTCTCCCTGGGGCCCTGTGCTACCTAGTGGGGGCTCCCAGAGATGGATCTGAGGGAGGGGGGTGGGACCCCAGCCTGTCCCCTGTCTGCTGGGACCGGCCTGGGGTGGGTGGGTTTCCTCCTCCACCACCTGATCTGCCTCACACAGCAATGGAGCTGGCGATGTGTGCACACCTCCACCACCCTGAGCCCAATAAACCTTCTGCATTGTAAGATGACTGTGTCCAGAGTTTGTTTTATGGTGTGTGTGTGTGTGTGTGTGTGTGTGTGTGTGTGTGTAATGTAGATTGTACACAGGAACAAGGCCTAGGATTTGAAGTTAGGGCCTGACCATGATCCTGCACTATTGCTCAACTCTGACACTCTTACACTTGACACCCAGCTGCACTTCCTATTTCTTGGTAATTCCATGGAGATAACTTCCACGATTTCCCTGCCCAACCTGGCTTTGAGCCGTCATCCCTCAGATCTCAGCCTCCTGAGTATCTAGAAGGAGGAGCCATTTGTTTATCCCTTTGGGATCTTCCCCGAGACTCGATCAGATTTGGTGAGTTTGGGGTTGGATTGTGGACAGCTTTGAGGGGTTTCTGTGGAAATGAACCAATCCTCAAAGAGGAAACACCCGATCATGTGGGAAAGACATCCAGCCATTCATAAAGACTTTCACCATTTTGTTTAAACTACTCTACCACCACATTCAACAATTCTGCCTACAGATCTGTTATAACCAGCTGTTTCAGTCATTGCAAAGGTCCTTGAGTTCAATGTTTCTTGAGGTAGAATAAGAAATGGCCACGTTGAAGCCAGGTCTAGGGACTCATGCCTGTAATTCCAGATATTCAGGAGGCTGAGGGCTGAAGATTTTAGTTCAAAAACCTGCCTGGGCAGGGAAGTCCATGAGAAAGTCTAATGAACCAGCAAAAAGCTGGAAGTGGTGTTGTGACTCAAAATGATACCCCACCAGTCTTGAGTGAAGAAAACCCAAGTGGAAATGCAAATCCTGAATCACAGGTACAAGCACGAGAATGGAAGGAGGTAGGAAAGAAGGAAGGATCCTTTAAGTCCTCTGAGGCTAGGGGTGCTCTTCTGCAATTGGGGTCACCTCTGACCCTCAGTTAACTTTAGGGGCTCCAGTTCTTTAGTCTATAATGGTTTAGAAATCTGTGTTCTACCCGGGTCAGGTGGCACACGCGTATAATCCTATCACCTCCCAGAAGGTGGAGGAAAGAGGATTGTGAATTCCAGGCCAGCCAGGGAGTCTCTAGCAAAACAACCCTGAAAGGAAGATATCTGGTGTTTGAATAAAAAGACACCTCAAACTCCTGACATCGAGATTTAGCTCTTTGTTGGTTGTTTGTAAACACAAGTCTGTCTGTCTGTCTGTCCCCAATTCCCTTTCTCCTCTGAAGTCTCCCTCCCTCTCCCTCTCCCTCCTCCCACTGATCCTCAGGCTGGAACTCCAGGCCTGAGCTCCACTCCTTGGACCCCACCTTACTCCTCTGGCCCCGCCCACTGCCCCCCGCTTGTGTTCCAAGCCACGCCCACATCCGGGTGTGTAAATCCCCTGCAGGCTGCCTGCACCAGAGCCTGAGCCTCCTCCCTGCTGGGCCTGTGTCCGCATCGCCAGGACGTGGTGTTTTGCAGCTCTGCCCACAGCGCAGACACAGCTCGACCTGCGGTCCAGCAGAGATGCAATCTTGTAGGTTACGAGTTCAGAACCAGAGTGAGCAGGAGGAAGGGACGGGGCGTCGGGGGGGACCCTGTGGCTCCCCATCACCTCCACACAAACCCTGGCTTCCTGCCAGGGGCTCCAGGCCCGGCCCGACCTGCCGCTCTTTCATTCCAGATCCTGTCATCATGAACTGGGGTCTCCTCTGGGCCCTGTGGGGCATGTTGGGGGCTCCCCGAGGGTGGGGGCCTAGCGAGGGAGGACCTCTACGTCTTCCCCGTGTCTTCTGTGACCGGCTGTGGGATGGGTGGGTTTCCTCCTTCTCCACCCCTCCTGCCTCCCACAGCAATGGAGCTGGCGATCGTATGCACACCTCCACCATTGTGAGCCCAATAAACCTTCTTCATCAAGACTGACGCTAGAATTTCTTGGTGTGTGTGTGCGTGTTTGCGTGTGTGTGCTTGGGAGCCAGGCCTGGGGTTGAACTCAGGGCCTGAGCATTATCCTTCACCTTTTTTTTTGAGGCTGGTGTTCTAACACTTGAGTCACAGGTCCACTTCCCACTTCTTGATGCTTCCGTGGCGATCACAGTCTCAGAGACTTTCCTACCCAGCCTGGCTTTGAACTTGCCCACCCTGAACTTGCCCATCCTCAGATCTGAGCCTCCTGAGTGGCTAGAATGACAGGCAGGAAGCCATTGGATATTCTGTTAGGCTCTTGTGACCCCCATGAGACCTGATCAGATTTGGTGGGGTTCAGGGATAGAACATGAACAGTGTTGGGAGTTCCTCCTGGTAATGATCCCAGTCCTCCTTGGGGAAGAACGTGATCATGAGAGACAGACATCCATTCGTTCATGCAGAGCTTTGCCATTTTCTCTCAACCGCTCTGCCAACAGATTGAACGATTCTGCCTAAGAATCCACTCCTTCTCATCGGCTGTTGCACTTGAATTTCATATTTGTCATGATCCCATAAGAAATGGCTAGGCTGAAGGACAGTCCTAAGACTCATGCCTGTAATCCCAGATATTCAGAAGGCTGAGAACTGAAGATCTCAGTTCAAAGCGTGCCTAGGCAGGAAAGCCGATGAGAAGGTCTAACAAACAAGCAAAATGCTGAAAGTAGAGCTGAGAATCAAAGTGATAGAGCACCACTCTTGAGAAAGAAAAAACATTCTACACAGCCTTCCCCCTCGCCCCGCCCCCAACACGGGTCTTGAACTCTGGGACTGGGCCCTGGCCCTCTCCAATCCTGCTCAAAGCTCGAATTCTACCACTTGAGCCACGGCACCACTTCCGGTTTTCTGAGTGGTTTATGGAAGATAAGAGTCTCACAGACTTTCTTGCCTGGGTTGGCTTTGAACCGCGGACTTCAGATCTCAGCCTCCTGAGTCACTAGTGAGCCACTGGTGTCCAGCTAAAACCAATCTTTACCACTGGCGACTGGATGTTTAGGCTGAATCATTGAATCTGTTGGTAGAGCAGTTTAGACAAAATGCTGGAGCCTCTCATGAATGAGTTCACCTATGTCTCACATGATGGAGTTCTTCCTCTTTGAGGAGTGGGTTCATTACCACAAGAACCCCTCAACGCTGTCCATCATCCAGCCCCAAAACTCACCAAATCTGAGCAAATCTCCTGGGGGGGGGGTGGTCCCAAGACCCTAAGGAGACAAGCAAATGGCTCCAGCCTGTCATTGTAGATATTCAGGAGTCTGAGATCTGAGGATGGTGGCTCAAAGCCAGCTTGAGAGGGAGAATCTTGAAGATTCTGATCTGCAAGGAACGACCAAGAAGTGGGAAGTGGAGTTCCATTGCAGTGGTAGCTCTTGGTCTTTGTGGGAAAAAAAGCACAAACACGGTGCTCCTCCCAGAGTTCAACCCAATTTTTGGCACACACACACACCCCATATAACAAAGTCTGGAGACGGTCATCTTACAATGCAGAAGGTTTATTTGTTTCATAGATCTCGAGATGTGCACGCGATCGCCAGCTCCATTGCTGTGTGCAGACTGCGTGAGGCAGGTCGGGTGGAGGAGGAGGAAATCCCCCCCCCATGAAGACAGGGGGACAGGCTGGGGTCCCACACCCCCTCCCTAGGCCCAACCTCAGGGAGCCCCCACCATGCCCCACAGGACCCCAAGGAGACCCCCAAGTTTCAGACGAAGCAGCTGGGGGAGGGAGAGAGCAGCAGGCCGGGCCTCGAGCCCCTGGCAGGAAGCCGGGCTTTGTGTGGAGGTGATGGGGAGACATGGAGCCCCCTGGACCCCTTGTCCCTGCCTTCTGCTCAGCCTGGTTCCGAACTCTTGGCCTACAAGATTGCACGGGAGCTGGGCCACAGGTCAGGGCTGCAGATGAGGATGGAGCCCCTTGTGCTGGCTTCACCTCCAGGGGGGACGGGATCGGGGAGGCGGGGAGGCGCCCCGAGATCGCTGGGTCCTGAGGATAACACCGGAGGATCTGGAGCAATGGCTGTGACAGGATCTGGAGGAGTCACTGTCAGAGGATCTGGAGCAGTGGCTGTGACAGGATCTGGAGGAATCGCTCCAGAGGATCTAGAGGAATCGCTGGCAGAGGATCTGGTGGAATCACTGTCAGAGGATCTGGAGGAATCACTGTCAGAGGATCCCCAGCAGTGTCTGTGATCGGATCTGGAGGAATCGCTGGCAGAGGATCTGGAGGAATCATTGGCAGAGGATCTGGAGGAATCGCTGTCAGAGGATCTGGAGGAATGTCTGGCAGAGGATCTGGAGGAATCACTGTTAGAGGATCCCCAGCAGTGTTTGTGATCGGATCTGGAGGAATCGCTGGCAGAGGATCAGGAGGAATCGTTGGCAGAGGATCTGGAGGAATCGTTGGCAGAGGATCTGGAGGAATCGCTGGCAGAAGATCTGGAGGAATCGCTGTCAGAGGATCTGGAGGAATGTCTGGCAGAGGATCTGGAGGAATCACTGTTAGAGGATCCCCAGCAGTGTCTGTGATCGGATCTGGAGGAATCGCTGGCAGAGGATCTGGAGCGGTGGCTGTGACAGGATCTGGAGCAGTGGCTGTGACAGGATCTGGAGAAGCTGCTGTCAGAGGATCCGCAGCAGAGGCTGTCAGAGCCGGGGATGACGGGGCCTCTTCTCCGAGGCATCCTGCGGCCGTTCCCGCGTCCACCATGCACGTCCCGGGGCCGCGCAGCCTTCCGCCCAGACGCAGACGGCGTAGGCAGAGCGCGCGCCGGCGGCGTAGGCGGACGCAGACGGCGTAGACGTCTCCGGCGGAGACTCGGGCGCAGCGTCGGGCGCGTGCGCGCACGGTGGACTCGACGTGGCCGTCGAGGTGGCCGGCGCGGCGCAGGCGCAGACGCGCGCGGCGGCGGCGGTGGGCGGAGCTGTGGCGGGGCGGGGCTCGGCTGCAGCTCTGGCGATCCGCACAGACCTAGCGCACAGCACCGCACCGCAGGCCCAAGGGCGGATTGGCCCCCAGAGCCGCGGCGTGGACGCGGGCGTGCGCGCAGGCCCCGAGACAGGAGTCAGGCGGCTCCAGGAGCGGAGTCCGGCTGGGAGCTCGCAGGCCGCCGTCGGGACAGACCGAGGGACAGGGAGGAGCGGGGAGCTGGGGAGAGACAGACAGACAGACCCGCGTCCACGAAGATCCAGCAGCCAGAAGCACCTCTGAGCCCCATGTCGCGAGGGTGGGGTGGCTGCTTTCAGCAAGCAGACATCTGGCTTTGGGGTGTTGGATGGTAGAGTCCCCCTGGCTGGCCTGGACCTCACCAGCCTCCCTCCTCCCCCTGCTGAGTGGCGGAGGGATTCCAGGCTGTGCCACCACAGCTGGGTAGAAAACTGATGCTGAACCTCATAGAGACCGAAGAACTGCAGCCCACGAAGCCATTAGAGACGACCCCACCTCCCCACGGGACCCTGACACTCAGAGTCTCAGAGATTCCTTCCTTCCTTCCTTCCATCCTTCTTTCCTTCCTAGTGCTGGTACTGAGTCTAGAACCCCAGGCAAGGCTTTGCTTTTGCTTTCTCACTTGTTTGTTCTTCCACATGTCTGCCCCTCTACCACTTTGAGTCACACAAGACTTTCAGCATTTTGCTGCTTCATTGGAATTTTTATGGACTTTCCTGCCCTGTCAGGTTTTGAACTGAGATTTCAGCTTTCAGCCTCTTCAACATCTGGGATTACAGGCCTGAGTCCCAGCACCTGGCTTCAATAGGAGCATTTCTTTAGTTTTTGGTCAGTGGTGGGGCTTGAACTCTGGGCCTGGGCGCTGTCCCTCAGCTCTTCAGCTCAAGGCAAGCGCTCTACGGCTTGAGCCACAGCGCTACTTCTGGTTTTCTAGTGGTTTACACAGACACACACACACACACACACACTCCATATCACAAAGTCTGCACACGGTCATCTCGCAATGCAGAAGGTTTATTGGGCTCAGGGTGATGGAGGTGTGCACACATCGCCAGCTCCATTGCTGTGTGAGGCAGGTCGGGAGGAGGAGGAGGAGGAAACCCACCCACCCACCCCAGGCCGGTCCCAGCAGACAGGGGACAGGCTGGGGTCCCACGCACACCCCCAGGCCCAATCTCAGGGAGCCCCACCCTGCCCCACAGGGCCCCGTGGGGTGAGGGGCAGCAGCAGGCCGGAGCGGGCCTCGATCCCTGGCAGCAGCCGGGGTTTGCGTGGAGGTGACGGGGAGTCCCGGGCCCTCCAGCCCCCGTCCCTTCCTCCTGCTCAGCCTGGATCCGAACGCGTGGCCTACATGATCGCACACGACGTGGTGGACGTCGATGAGGTTGATGGCGTAGACGACGTAGATGGCGTAGACGACGCACACACAGCGTCGGGCGCACTGGCGGACGGCGTCACCGACACGGACGGCGCAGCCTGAGCTGCAGGCGGAGACACAGGCGCCGCCGACGCTGACGCTGGAGGCCACGCTGCGGGCGGAGCCGCGGACCACGAGAAATCATAGAGGTAGACGTCCACATAGGAGGGGTAGTCGAGCGTCAGCACCGAAGACAGCGTAGCCCACGCAGAAGACGTAGACGCTGCGGACGCGGAGTCCCGCGCATGCGCGGACGGTGCAGCCGCGGGCGCAGCTGTGTCTGTGGATGCGGATGCAGGCGTAGGCTCCGCTGTGGACGTAGCTGTGGACAGAGGCGGGGACGCGGGCGGCGCAGGTGCAGACGTGGGAATGAACGCGGACGCAGGCGTGCACTCAGGAATAAACATGAACGTTGGCGTAGGCATCCAGACATCGGTTGGAGAAGGCGCAGACAGGGGCTCCGCCGGGGGCGCAGGCTCCGCCGGGGGCGCAGGCTCCGCCGGGGGCGCAGGCTCCGCCGGGGGCGCAGGGTCCAATGGGGACGGGGGCATGCCTAGGAACGGACGCATGGCTGGGGCTGGGGCTGAGGCTGAGCCTGGGGCTGGGGCTGAGGCCGTGGCCGTCGTCGTAGGCAGCGCTGGAGACAGCGACGGAGACCTAGGGCTACAGATGCAGGCGCTGGCGGTGTCTGCGGCTGCGCAGGGCTGCAGGCGCATTTATGCTCCCAGGTGCAGGTGTGGCCGTGGGTGTGAGCACAGGCCCGCCCGGGGCGGGGCCGCAGAGGGCATCAGGACAGAGCTGCGCCCAGGAGTGACGCTCAGGCCTGCAGTTCCAGCCCTAGGCTGGGTGAGGGAGGAGTGTGGGGGAGGGGGAGGATGGGGAGACAGACAGACTGACAGATTCACGAGTTCACACAGAGCCAGCAAAGAGAAAGACTTCTGCATCTCCATCTCAGGGTTTGGAGGGTCTTTTTATCAAACCAGACATCTTTCTGTTGGATTGTGTTCCTAGAGTCTCCCTGGCTGGCCTGGAATTCACAATCCTCCTTCCTCCAGCCTCTGAGAGGAGACGGGATTATAGGAGTGTGCCACCACACCTGGGCAGAAAACAGGTGCTAAACCTGTCAGACACAGAAGAACTGGAGCCACAGAACATGGACTGAGGGTTAGCAGTGACCCCAACTCCAGAAGGGAACCCCAGTCTCAGAAGACTCAAGGCTCCCTCCCTTCCTTCTTCCCTTCCTTCCATCCTGTGCTGGTAGCAGGGCTGGAACTCAGGGCAGGTCCTTGCATTTGACTCTCACTTGGCCTCTTGCCCTACGACTTCCAGTTCTGTGCTGCTTCATTAGACTTCCTCAGGGACTGTCCTGCTCCGTGAGGCTTTGAACTGAGATCTTCAGCTCTCAGCCTCCTGCACATCTGGGATTACAGGCATGAGTCCCCATCACCTGGCCTCCATGAGACCATGTTTTAAACCACCTTGGCAAACGTGGAATTCAAGGACCAGTGTAATGAGTGCAACAGCCGGCGATAAAGAATGGATTTGTAGGTAGAAAGGTGGAACCTGTTAGTAGAGCAGTTTAGAGAAAATCGGGATGATGTAAAGCTCTGCCCTTGGGGGACGGTGGAGGGTGAGGATCCTGGAGGATCTAACAATAAGTTGAAAGGGCCGGCAGGGAGAACTCGCCACAGGATGAAACTGCCATTGACCACCTGCAAGTGACACCAGCAAAATCTTAGCCTCTGGCCTTGGCCCAGAGGGTCTGAGCATGGGGGAGAATCTGTCAGTCTGAGGGGACGGCCGCTAGGGACTTATTTCCCTTGCCCCAAGATGACTGGGAATTCTCCTCCACCTTGGAAGGTCCCTGGGTCAACGTTTGCAGGAATCTAAAAGAAAAATCCTGCAGAGGTGAGTAGAGGGGGTTCGAGTCCCCTGGCAAGTGAGTGGTGGTGAGATGTCGCCCCATTCACTGAGACCTGATTTTGTCTTTGTGGCCACTCGTCTGTCTTGTTTACTTTGGTGTGTTTTCTGGGGTAGGGAAGTTCTGGGTGAGGGTGGCCAGCTCACTCAGCACACTCTGGATTCAGCTTGCTGAGTGGGAATGGTGCAGACTTCCGGTAGGAGTAAACTGGGGGTCCATTAGTCCCCAATTCAGCCTTTGGTTGTTGTCTAGTTCTATTTTAGACATGGTACCAGTTTTAAATGTGGATCCTTGGTTTTTGTGTTTATCTGGCTTTTTGTTATTTATTTAGACATCTCTGGGGGAATAAAAGGCCCAGCCTCCCGCTGGGCTTGGTCACAGCCCTGCTAAGTCCCCCACCCCTGGTGTTACAACAGCCAAGAGGCGGGGCATGGACAAGCCTCAGGCTGCACCTTCTCCTGGTGGAGGCTGCTGGAGGAGAGGAGAGAGTGTAGATTTCAGTGAGCCTGGTCTGGACTTTCAGCTGCTCCAGACAGCTTAACAATTGGCAAAGTGCTCTTGTCAAAACTGGGTGAAAATCAGGCCAGTTCAGTTTCAGGTGACCCTCCCATCCCCAGCCCTCCTCCAACAGAAGGGACTCAAAAGACCAATTGGTAAAATGCCTTGCTAAACAGGCAAGCCCTGGGAAAATGAAGCTCAACAAAGGTACTTAGTTTAAAAGAAAAATCGTCTTAAATTCTTGTTTGAAAACTGTAGAAGATGTACATACAACTGATTTTAATTTGTGCACGCTTTAAGATCTGTGTGTGTGCTCTGTGTGCATGTGAACATGTTCAAGATAAGAATTGTCAGCATGCCCTCTGTACAGTATGTTCTCAAATAAAATAAAATAAAATAAAAAGAATTGTCAGCATGCTGTAACAATTGGGTGAGTTTTAAGTTTAAAATTCTAAAGGTTATGAGGTTTGGACATTACCAAAATTTTTAAAGAATCTTCTTATTGTTTTAAAAGGCTGTTTAAGGATTCTTTAACATGAAAATTTGAAAATCTGGTATTTTAAAATGTAATTTTAAAATGCACAAGACTGTTTACACTGTAAATCAAGTTATCTGGCTTAACAAAAATGCATTGGCTGCTTGGATTTAGTTCCCTTGGCTAAAATTTGGAGATAAATATTAGAAATTTAAATGTAAAGGTTAGTTTAACACTGTCAAAAATGTTCCCTGTTCTGTCTGTCTAAAACTGTGTATTTCATCCAAGAACTTAGAGAAAGGAAAGGGGAAAAACCTAGAAGCCAACAGAAGAGCTATCTTTAGGGGTGAGGGGTGATCAGGCACAAGTGCAGTTCAGCTGGCCATGCATGGTGGGACAGGCCCTGGGAGGAGCCCTCGCATGGTGAAAGAGGGCAAGCTGGCCCAAACGCAGTTCATCTAACCCTAAAGAGTCAGATTGGGTGTGTGCCCACTCCATAGGAGGGGCTCAGCAGCCCATCTTTGTTCTGTCCCTTTTCCCTGCAGATAGACACTGGAAACATGATGGTTAAAGTAAGTGGTGTGATGACCTGATTAGCATTGCTAAAACTGCCCCTTGGATGTGTTAAAATTAAAATTAAGAAGGCCTTAAAAAGAGGGTTAAACCTTACTGCATTGTTGGTGGGAGGGTAAACTTGTTCAACCACTTTGGAAAGCAGTATGGAGGTTCCTCAAAAGACTCCACATAGAGCTCCCCTATGACCCAGCAATCCCACTTTTGGGCATTTACCCAAATATTTACAAACAAGACCACACTAAAGCTACCAGCACAACTATGTTTATTGCAGCATTATTTACTATAGCTAAGATATGGAACCACCCAGATGCCCCTCAGTAGATGAATGGATCAAGAAAATGTGGTATATGTACACAATGGAATTCTATGCCTCCATCAGAAAGAATGACATTGCCCCATTTGTTAGGAAATGGAAAGGCTTGGAAAAAATTATATTAAATGAAGTAAGCCAGGCCCAAAGAAACATAGGTCCCATGGTTTCCCTTATTTGCAATAACTAGTACATGTTTGAGTCAAGCAGAAAAGGTCAGACAAGGTGATGTTAGGGAAATGAACCCTAAGGTATGTATTCAAATGGGTTTTTTTTCTTTCATGCGATTGTTTCTAACACATTTATAAGATTATTTCTTTGTTGCTTTGTATGTCCCCTCCCCACAGTATATCCCCTGCTTTCACTGTATTTGATGTTGGTATAATTTGTGGAGGGGAAGGGGAAAAACAAATCATTTAAATAGGGACACAGGTGGATCCGTTGCAACAATGAGATGTACAAGTCATTATGTTGAAAACAAACTTTACAACTTTGGTGGGGGGGTGGGGGGAGGTTTTGTTGGGGGGGCACGGGGAGGATGGGAAGGGATGGGAAGGGGAAACAAAGGAGGAGGCTACAATGCTTGATAAGAAATGTACTCATTATCTTGCCCATGTAATTGTAACCCGTCTGTACAGTATTTTCACAATAAAAAAAAGGGTTAAAAAGCTTAGTTGTATAATGTGACTTGCTTTCAATGATGTTCTACAATTGGAATATGTTTTTAAAAGTCATAAAGGTGTTAAGTCTAGCTTCTTGGTACAGTGATGGTGATTGTAATACTTTTTGTGGGGGGTGGTGGTGTCCGGTCGTGGGGCCTGAACTCTGGGCCTGGGCGCTGTCCCTCAGCTCTTCAGCTCAAGGCTAGCAATCTACCACTTGAGCCACAGCGCCACTTCTGGCTTTTTTCTTATGTGGTGCTGAGGAATCAAACCCAGGGCCTTAGGCATGCAAGGCAAGCACTCTACCACTTAGCCACCTTCCCAGCCCGGTGATTGTAATTCTTGCATTAAGGAAAAATTGTCATTTGAGTTAAAAGTTTTTAATGTGTATCTGTTTTAAAACAAGCAGCCAAGAGGCAATGAGTGACACTTGGCCTCAAGATTTCAAGGGATCTTTTCAAAATGCAAATGAAAACTAAAGTATAAAATATTAAAAGAGATTAATAAGAGGCTTTAAAAATTGGGAATGAATTTTTGGATATAAAGTTTAAAAGTGAAATTGCCTTAACATTTGCCTCAAAGTGCACACAGGAAAAATTAGGATTACCAGAATAATTGCTATTCCAGTTTGCTCTTATAGGGGTTTTTTTTTTTTAAACAGTTTCCAGCAAGCCCAGAGCAAAGCACGGAGGATTCTTACAGGGTTGTCAGATGTAACTCTGGCTCTTAATAAAATTCCAGGAAAGAGCATGCTTAAAAGCTACTTCTATGTTGACCACCTTGTTGCTTTTCATTGGAGTTAAGTGGCCTTTTATAAGACTCATTGATCTGCAAACTGGTTCGAAGCCAGCCCGGGCAGCAAAAGGTCCCTGTGAGACTGTCACCTCTACTCAGCCAGCAGAGTGCTGAAAGAGCAAGCAGAGATGCTTTGGATTCAAAGTGGCAGAGCGCTAGCCTTGAGCTGGCGAGCTGAGGGACAGCACTCAGGTCCCGAGTTCAAGTCCAGTGACCAGCTAAAGAAAATGCCAATGAGGCCTTTATCCCAGTGTGGAGAAGACACTCCTGGGACAAAAGCAATGGAGGAGCATCCAGAGGTAGTAAGCCACTGCTTGGATGGTAGAAATAATGTCAGATCCTAGAGTCATTTGTGCGTGGCCCTTCAACTGTTAGTCAGAGCCAAGAGGTCATGGGAAGATAGTTTGTAAGCATGCCTAATGTCCATGACTATCTACGTTGTAAGGGACAGGAACTTGCCATCCTCTGTGATAGTAGTTAAAAGCTAAAGTTATAAAATGTGGGGGATAGTCTAAATCCCAACCCCTGTATGTGCCAAAAGCCCTAATTGGCAGTAACTGAGCTGACACCAGCCACATGAAATTCGTCTGCTCAGGAAAACGTTTGTAAACCTGAGAGTGTGTTTCTATTGATATCTGTCTGAGGGCCTGCACAGGTAACTTAGGTATTGTTAGGGTCACTAGAGATCACACTCCTAAGCCGTCCAGAAAGATGCTTTTGCAAACCAGAGTGCTAAACAAGCTACACTGCTGTAGCCAGAGAAAAGGTCTGTGCAGTTGTCAAAAGTTAAAATAGGCTACCTGGATAGGTAGGATCAACACCCCTGAGTCAGCTTGAAGATGAATCTTCACCCATCATCCCCTTTTAAGATCAAGGCACCAGAGTCACTTTTTAAAAAAAAATGTGGCAAAACAGACAGAAGGAAAAGGCATGGGAAATAGTAGTACAGGCCTCTACATCGGCCTAGAAAACCCTAGCCTTATTAAAAGAACTATCTAGTTTAAAAAGTTGTCACCTTGGTAAATTGTCCTGGCTTATTGTCTAAATGGTCTTAAAAACTGGTGGGGTCACAGCCTGCCAAGCCTATGCAATGTATCCCTAACCAGTCTGTGTATGAAGTTGCAGCCCAGCATGAGGTATGACAGTCCCTTGGAGCCACTGAGAGACCCTGCTGCTGCTGCACACCCTAATGGTTAAAGTTCAACCAAAACCATGACAGTCACCTGGAGGAAATCTGCATCATCACCCAGACCACCTCCACCGTGGTAAAAGTAGACTGAACTCCTGCCTGATTCCATCACCTGAGACAGCTTCCCGGTAGAAAGCTGCTAAAACTAAGATCTTGTGGGACATTCTTTTGGTGATAGCCAGTAACCCTCTCTACTCCCACAGTGGATATTGGGGGCAAGGATATCACTGGCTTGCCGTAACCCTTCTGGGCATAGTGACTGGAAATCCGCTCTACAGTCACAGCCTAGTTTGGCTCTGGTATGAGAATAATCTGCTTCCTGCTGAGTGTGTGTTACAGAGTCAGGACTGGTGGAAGAAAATGGAAGGGCCTTTGGTACTGTTGATTTTGTTACTCACAATAGGACCTTGTATACTCAACAGACTGGTGTCCTTTGGAAAAGAGAGAATCAACACGGTCCAACTATTAGTTCTGAAATCCCAATACCAAACTGTAAATACAGAAGACTGCTAATTAGGAACCATGATTGGTTCCTTAGTTACCAGAGAAAGGGGGCGGGTGGGGAGGGGGGGATGAGAGACCAAAAATAAGTTTAGCAGTAATTTCAGACAAAACTAAAATATTTGCCAGCTGTTGCTGGAAAGTAAGTGTTAGATCCTGCACCAAGGCAAGATAACAGAATTATGAAGGGATCAGGCTGACCAGTCCAGGAATTTGAGCAGTTTCTAACCCCAACTCTGTGGAGAAAACATTTAGGACAAGACAATTCAACATTCCTGTGGTTAGCCCCACTTAACCAACTGATGATGTATGATTTAACCTATCCTGTAACTGCTAAGCTAGAAAGGCCCCGCCCTTAGTGGAAATGATCATACCCCTAACCAATGAGCTTGATTTCCTTCTCCTGCTATATACTCAATAAAAACCCTGCTGGACAAGGCGTCGGGGCTCACAACTCTGACCCGCTGCATCGGTGACGATTGTGAGTCCAAGCTGGAGCTTGCAAATAAACGACTCTTTTGCTGTTTGCATTGGTCATGGTCTCTGGAGTTGCTTGGGAGGCCTGAGTTCGAGGCTAACATACTCATTCCCCATTTGCTCTAAACTGCTCTACAAATAGGTTCTAGGATTCTGCCTACAAATCCATTCTTTATCACTGGCTGTTGTACTCATTACTACCGCCCTTGAATTCCATGTTTGTCAAGGTGGAACCAAAAATGGCCACATTGAAGCCAGGAGTGGCTGACTCATGCCTGTAATCCCAGATATGCAGGAGGCTGAAGATCTCGGTTCAAAGCCTCACGGAGCAGGAAAGTATATGAGAAAGTCGAATAAATGAGCAGAGAACTGGAAGTCGAGTTGAGACTCATAATGATAGAGTAATAGGTTGGAGTGAGAAAAGCCATGTGAGAATCAAATGCAAGGCCCTGACCTGAGTTCCAGCCCTGGTACCTGCACAGCAACATTAGGAGAGAAGGAAGGAAGGAAGGAAGGAAAGAAGGAAGGAGGGAGAGAGGGAGGGAGGGAGGGAGGGAGGGAGGGAAGGAAGGAAGGAGGAAACGACTCTCTGTTATTCAGAGTCTTGGGGTTCACGTGTGGAAATGGGGTCATCTGTAACCTCAGCCGACATTGTGGGGCTCCAGTCCTTTGCTCTATGAGTGCTTTAGCAATCTGTTTTCTTTCCAGGTGTGGGAGCACCTGCCTATAATCCCATTACTTCTCAGAAGCCAACCCAAACCCATGAGGTTATTTAGAAGACTTTCCTTTGGTGGTTTCTTGTGAACTCAAGTCTGTGGGTCTGTCTGTCAGCCTTTCCCCACCTCCACTTCATCGCTCTCCTCCTACCCCCTCCTCTTCCTCTCCCTGCCCCTCCTCCCCAACTGAACTGGGGCTGGAACCCAAGGGCAGAGCTTTACATCTTCCCCATTTTGTCTAAACTGCTCTACTAACAGGTTCCACCTTTCTACCTACAAATCCATTCTTTATCGCCGGCTGTTGCACTCATTACACTGGTCCTTGAATTCCACGTTTGCCAAGGTGGTTTAAAACATGGTCTCATGGAGGCCAGGTGATGGGGACTCACGCCTGTAATCCCAGATGTGCAGGAGGCTGAGAGCTGAAGATCTCAGTTCAAAGCCTCACGGAGCAGGACAGTCCCTGAGGAAGTCTAATGAAGCAGCACAGAACTGGAAGTCGTAGAGCAAGAGGCCAAGTGAGAGTCAAATGCCAGGACCTGCCCTGAGTTCCAGCCCTGCTACCAGCACAGGGATGGAAGGAAGGGAAGAAGGAAGGGAGGGATCCTTGAGTCTTCTGAGACTGGGGTTCCCTTCTGGAGTTGGGGTCACTGCTAACCCTCAGTCCACGTTCTGTGGCTCCAGTTCTTCTGTGTCTGACAGGTTTAGCACCTGTTTTCTGCCCAGGTGTGGTGGCACACTCCTATAATCCTGTCCCCTCTCAGAGGCTGGGGGAAGGAGGATTGTGAATTCCAGGCCAGCCAGGGAGACTCTAGGAACACAATCCAACAGAAAGACGTCTGGTTTGATAAAAAGACCCCCCAAACCCTGAGATGGAGATGCAGAAGTCTTTCTCTTTGCTGGCTCCGTGTGAACTCGTGAGTCTGTCAGTCTGTCTGTCTCCCCATCC
The DNA here is from genome assembly GCF_019054845.1 of Dipodomys spectabilis. Taxonomy (NCBI): domain Eukaryota; kingdom Metazoa; phylum Chordata; class Mammalia; order Rodentia; family Heteromyidae; genus Dipodomys; species Dipodomys spectabilis. Next base: position 62,077 of record NW_024871392.1, on the reverse strand, counting down.
TCCCCCTCCCCCACACTCCTCCCTCACCCAGCCTAGGGCTGGAACTGCAGGCCTGAGCTCCACTCCTGGGCGCAGCTCTGTCCTGATGCCCTCTGCGGCCCCGCCCTGGGCGGGCCTGTGCTCACACCCACGGCCACACCTGCACCTGGGAGCATAAATGCGCCTGCAGCCCTGCGCAGCAGCAGACACCGCCAGCGCCTGCATCTGCAGCCCTAGGTCTCTGTCGCTGCCGCCAGCGCTGCCTACGACGACGGCCACGGCCTCAGCCTCAGCCTCAGCCCCAGCCTCAGCCTCAGCCTCAGCCCCAGCCTCAGCCCCAGCCTCAGCCTCAGCCTCAGCCTCAGCCTCAGCCCCAGCCCCAGCCCCAGCCGCAGCCTCAGCCTCAGCCATGCCTCCGTTCCTAGGCATGCCCCCGTCTCCATTGGAGCCTGCGCCCCCGGCGGAGCCTGCGCCCCCGGCGGAGCCTGCGCCCCCGGCGGAGCCTGCGCCCCCGGCCGCATCCACAGACACATCTGCGCCCGCGGCTGCACCGTCCGCGCATGCGCCGGACTCCGCGTCCGCAGCGTCTACGTCTTCTGCGTGGGCTACGCTTCTGTCTTCGGGGCTGACGCTCGACTACCCCTCCTATGTGGACGTCTACCTCTATGATTTCCCGTGGTCCACAGCGTCCGCGGCTCCGCCCGCAGCGTGGCCTCCAGCGTCAGCGTTGGCGGCGCCTGCGTCTCCGCCTGCAGCTCAGGCTGCGCCGTCCGTGCCGGTGACGCCGTCCGCCAGTGCGCCCGACGCTGTGTCCGCGTCGTCTACGTTATCTACGTTATCTACGTCATCCACGTCTGCTTCGTCCGCGGCTCCTCTGCGCACGTCCTCGGCCTCGTGTACGCGCACAGCCGGGTCCGGGGCTGCGTCGGCTCCATCTCGGTTTACACCGTCCGCGGATGCAGCCGAGTCTACGTCCGTGACGTCTACGCCATCGACGTCCTCCACGTCGTGTGCGATCATGTAGGCCACGCGTTTGGATCCAGGCTGAGCAGGAGGAAGGGACGGGGATCGAGGGCCCGGGACTCCCCGTCACCTCCACGCAAACCCCGGCTGCTGCCAGGGATCGAGGCCCGCTCCGGCCTGCTGCTGCCCCTCACGCCACGGGGCCCTGTGGGGCAGGGTGGAGCTCCCCGAGATTGGGCCTGGGGGGGGTGCGTGGGACCCCAGCCTGTCCCCTGTCTGCTGGGACCGGCCTGGGGTTGGTGGGTGGGTGTCCTCCTCCTCCTCCTCCCGACCTGCCTCACACAGCCATGGAGCCGGCGATCGCGTGCACACCTCCACCACCGAGAGCCCAATAAACCTTCTGCATTGTGAGATGACCGTGTGCAGACTTTGTGATATGGAGTGTGTGTGTGTGTGTGTGTGTGTGTGTGTGCAAGCCAATAACTGTTCTGAACTATGGGATGAGCCCTTCCCAGTGCTTTGCTTTTCCTACAACAGAAGAGCTAGCACTTGAGCCCAAATCCACTTGCCATTTCTTGGTGGTTCCTTAGGCACTAGGGTCGCAGTTTCCTGCCCAGGCTGATTTGGAGCCGGCCCAGGCTGTCTTTGAATAGCCAGCTTCAGATCTCAGCTTCCGGAGTAGCTAGAATGACAAGGGTGAAGACAGGCTCTCCCACAGCCATCCTAGCTACTCAGGAGGCTGAGATCTGAGGATTGGGATTCAAAGCCACCCTGGGCAGGAAAGTCCATGAGACTCTTATCTCCAATAAACCACTAGAAAACCAGAAGTGTCCTGTGGCTCAAGCCGTAGAGCGCTCACCTTGAGCTGAAGAGCTGAGGGACAGCGCCCAGGCCCAGAGTTCAAGCCCCACCACTGACCAAAAACTAAAGAAATGCTCCTATTGAAGCCAGGTGCTGAGATTCAGGCCTGTAATCCCAGATGTTGAGGAGTCTGAGCTAAAATCTCAGTTCAAGGACTGACTGGGCAGGAAAGTCCATAAAAATTCCAATGAAGAAGCAAAATGCTGAAAGTCTTGTGTGACTCAAAGTGGTAGAGGGGCAGACATGTGGAAGAACAAACAAGTGAGAAAGCAAAAGCAAAGCCTTGCCTGGGGTTCTAGACTCAGTACCAGCACTAGGAAGGAAGGAAGGATGGAAGGAAGGAAGGAAGGAAGGATGGAAGGAAGGAAGGAATCTCTGAGACTCTGAGTGTCAGGGTCCCGTGGGGAGGTGGGGTCGTCTCTAATGGCTTCGTGGGCTGCAGTTCTTCGGTCTCTATGAGGTTCAGCATCAGTTTTCTACCCAGCTGTGGTGGCACAGCCTGGAATCCCTCCGCCACTCAGCAGGGGGAGGAGGGAGGCTGGTGAGGTCCAGGCCAGCCAGGGGGACTCTACCATCCAACACCCCAAAGCCAGATGTCTGCTTGCTGAAAGCAGCACCCCACCCTCGCGACATGGGGCTCAGAGGTGCTTCTGGCTGCTGGATCTTCGTGGACGCGGGTCTGTCTGTCTGTCTCTCCCCAGCTCCCCGCTCCTCCCTGTCCCTCGGCCTGTCCCGACGGCGGCCTGCGAGCTCCCAGCCGGACTCCGCTCCTGGAGCCGCCTGACTCCTGTCTCGGGGCCTGCGCGCACGCCCGCGTCCACGCCGCGGCTCTGGGGGCCAATCCGCCCTTGGGCCTGCGGTGCGGTGCTGCGCGCTAGGTCTGTGCGGATCGCCAGAGCTGCAGCCGAGCCCCGCCCCGCCACAGCTCCGCCCACCGCCGCCGCCGCGCGCGTCTGCGCCTGCGCCGCGCCGGCCACCTCGACGGCCGCGTCGAGTCCACCGTGCGCGCACACGCCCGACGCTGCGCCCGAGTCTCCGCCGGCGACGTCTACGCCGTCTGCGTCCGCCTACGCCGCCGGCGCGCACCCTGCCTACGCCATCTGCGTCTGTGCGGAAGGCTGCGCGGCCCCGGGACGTGCATGGTGGACGCGGGAACGGCCGCAGGATGCCTCGGAGAAGAGGCCCCGTCATCCCCGGCTCTGACAGCCTCTGCTGCGGATCCTCTGACAGCAGCTTCTCCAGATCCTGTCACAGCCACTGCTCCAGATCCTGTCACAGCCACCGCTCCAGATCCTCTGCCAGCGATTCCTCCAGATCCTCTGCCAGCGATTCCTCCAGATCCTCTGCCAGCGATTCCTCCAGATCCTCTGCCAGCGATTCCTCCAGATCCTCTGCCAGTGATTCCTCCAGATCCGATCACAGACACTGCTGGGGATCCTCTGACAGTGATTCCTCCAGATCCTCTGCCAGCGATTCCTCCAGATCCTCTGACAGCGATTCCTCCAGATCCTCTGACAGCGATTCTTCCAGATCCTCTGCCAGCGATTCCTCCAGATCCTCTGACAGCGACTCCTCCAGATCCTGTCACAGCCATTACTGCGGATCCTCTGACAGCGACTGCTGCGAATCCTCTGACAGTGATTCCTCCAGATCCGATCACAGCCATTGCTCCAGATCCTGTCACAGCCACTGCTCCAGATCCTCTGACAGCGATTCCTCCAGATCCTGTCACAGCCACTGCTCCAGATCCTCCGGTGTTATCCTCAGGCCCCAGCGATCTCGGGGCACCTCCCCGCCTCCCCGATCCCGTCCCCGCTGGAGGTGAAGCCAGCACAAGGGGCTCCATCCTCATCTGCAGCCCTGACCTGTGGCCCAGCTCCCGTGCAATCTTGTAGGCCAAGAGCTCGGAACCAGGCTGAGCAGGAGGAAGGGACAGGGGGTCCAGGGGGCTCCATGTCTCCCCATCACCTCCACACAAAGCCCGGCTTCCTGCCAGGGGCTCGAGGCCCGGCCTGCTGCTCTCTCCCTCACCCCAGCGGCTGTCGTCTGAAATTTGGGGGTCTCCTTGGGGTCCTGTGGGGCATGGTGGGGGCTCCCTGAGGTTGGGCCTAGGGAGGGGGTGTGGGACCCCAGCCTGTCCCCCTGTCTTCATGGGGGGGTGGATTTCCTCCTCCTCCACCCGACCTGCCTCACAGAGCCTGTACACAGCAATGGAGCTGGCGATCGCGTGCACATCTCGAGATCTATGAAACAAATAAAACTGCATTGTAAGATGACCGTCTCCAGACTTTGTTATATGGTGTGTGTGTGTGCCAAAAATTGGGTTGAACTCTGGGAGGAGCACCGTGTTTGTGCTTTTTTCCCCACAAAGACCAAGAGCTACCACTGCAATGGAACTCCACTTCCCACTTCTTGGTCGTTCCTTGCAGATCAGAATCTTCAAGATTCCCTCTCAAGCTGGCTTTGAGCCACCATCCTCAGATCTCAGACTCCTGAATATCTATGATGACAGGCTGGAGCCATTTGTTTGTCTCCTTAGGGTCTTAGGACCGCCCTCCCCCCAGATTTGCTCAGATTTGGTGAGTTTTGGGGCTGGATGATGGACAGCGTTGAGGGGTTCTTGTGGTAATGAACCCACTACTTAAAGAGGAAGAACTCCATCATGTGAGACATAGGTCAACTCATTCATGAGAAGCTCCAGCATTTTGTCTAAACTGCTCTACCAACAGATTCAATGATTCAGCCTAAAAATCCCGTAGCCAGTGATAAAGATTGGTTTTAGCTGGGCACCAGTGGCTCACTAGCGACTCAGGAGGCTGACATCTGAAGACCACGGTTCAAAACCAACCCAGGCAAGAAAGTCTGTGAGACTCTAATCTTCAATAAACCACTCAGAAAACCGGAAGTGGTGCCATGGCTCAAGTAGTAGAATGCTTGCCTTGAGCAGAATTGGTGAGCGACAGCGCGCAGGCCCAGAGTTCAAGACCCATGACTGGGGGTGGGGGGTAAGAATGTTTTTTCTCACTCCACAGTAGTGCTCTATCAGCATTTTGCTTGTTCGTTAGACTTTCTCATGGACTTTCCTGCCTAAGCAGGCTTTGAACTGAGATCTTCAGTTTTCAGTCTCCTGCATATCTGGGATTACAGGCATGAGTCACCCACACCTGGTTTCATTGGGACCATTTTTGATTCCACCTTGACAAACATGGAATTCCAGGATCATTGGAATGATGCAAAAGCCAGTGATCAAGAATGGATTTGGAGGCAGAATCCCGGAACCTGTTTGTAGAGCAATTTAGAGAAAATGGGGGATGAGTACAACTCTGCCCTTCTGTTCCTGGCCCAGTTCAGATGGGGCAGGAGGGAGAGGGAGGGGAATGGGAGTGGAGTAAGAGGAGAGAGCTGAGGACAGCGGACATGGGGAGACGCTGACAGACAGACCAACAGACTGGAGTTCACAAGAAACCACCAAAGGAAAAGACTTCTAAATCTCAACCTCCTGAGTTAGGCTTGGCTTCTGAGAGATGATGGGATTATAGGTGTGTGCTACCACACCTGGATAGAAAACAGATTGCTAAACCACTCATAGAGTGAGGAACTAGAACCCCACAATGTCGGCTGAGGTTAGAGATGAACCTACTTCCACACGTGAACCCAGAGACTCAGAATCTCAGAAAGTCCTTCCCCCTCCCTTCCTTCCTTCCTTCCTTCCTTCCTTCCTTCCTTCCTTCCTTCCTTCTGTCCTTCCTTCCTTCCTCCCTCCCTCCCTCCTTCCCCCCTCCCTCCCTGCCTCCTTCCCTCCCTCCCTTGTGCTGTTACTGGGTCTTGAACCTCTGGCAAGCCTCTGCATTCACATTCTGACTTAGTTTTCTCCACTCATGTCTGACACGCTGCCACTTTGAGTCACACAAGACTTCCAGCATTGTGCTGGTTCATTACACTTTCTCATGGACTTTCCTACCCAGTCAGGCTTGGAACTGAGATTTTCAGCTGTCATGCTCCTCAGGATCTGGGATTACAGGCATGAGTCCCAGCACCTGGATTTAACATGGCTATTTCTTATTCCACCACCACCAACGGGAACATCACAGACAGAGGTAATGAATGAACAGCGAGTGCTACAAAACAGATTTTTAGGCAGACTCATTGAACCTGTTCATCAACCAGTTTCGAGAAAATGAGGTAGGTTTTCATGAATGAATCCCTGTCTTTCTCAGTCCCTTTGGGGACTGAGTTTATTCCATGAAAAGCCTAAAGGCTGCCCACATTCTACACCTGAAACCCAGCAAATGGGATCAAGTCTCCTGGGGGTCACAGGACCCTAGAGAGATAGGCCAGGGGCTTCCCGCCTGTCATCCTAGCTCCTGAGAAGGCTGAGATGTGAGGATGGCTATTCGAAGCCAGCCTGGGCGGGCTCCAAGTCAGCCTGGGCAGGAAAGTCCGTGAGACTCTTGCACCCAAGGAACCACAGGAGTTGTGGGAAAAAGCCACAAGGGCAGTGCTTGGTCCCTGAGTTAAGGCCAAGGATTGGCACGTGTGTGTGCGAGCACGCGCGCACACGCGCACACACACACACTATAAGTACTTCTGGAGACAGTCATGTTTTGTTCAAGAAGGTTTATTTGGCGGGTCACAGAAGACAGGGGGAGAGGCTGGGGTCCCCCATTCGTAGGCCCCCGACGCGCACCCCAAGCCCTACCCCACGGGAGGTGAAGCGCCTATGAAGTGCTGGGCCCCGATTCCCGGCCTCGACCTGTGGTCCAGCACAGATGCAATCTTGTAGCCTAGAAATGAGGCTATGTCTAATCTTCAGCTCACATTGTGTGGCTCTAGCTCTTCAGTCTATGAATGGCTTAGCTATCAGGTTTCTACCCAGGTACCCGGCCCACCCCTATAATCCCGTTCCCTCTCAGCAGCTGGGGGAAGGGGGATTGTGAATTCCAGGCCTGCCAGGGAGACTCTAAGAACACAAACCAGAAAGAAAGATGTCTGTTTTTTTTTTAAAGACCCCCCCAAACCCTGGAGATGGAGATGGAGAAGTCTTTCTCTTTGCTGGCTCCGTGTGAACTCCTGAGTCTGTCAGTCTGTCTGTCTCCCCATCCTCCCCCTCCCCCTCCCCCACACTCCTCCCTCACCCAGCCTAGGGCTGGAACTGCAGGCCTGAGCGCCACTCCTGGGTGCAGCTCTGTCCTGATGCCCTCTGCGGCCCCGCCCTGGGCGGGCCTGTGCTCACACCCACGGCCACACCTGCACCTGGGAGCATAAATGCGCCTGCAGCCCTGCGCAGCAGCAGACACCGCCAGCGCCTGCATCTGCAGCCCTAGGTCTCTGTCGCTGTCTCCAGCGCTGCCTACGACGACGGCCTCAGCCTCAGCCTCAGCCTCAGCCTCAGCCTCAGCCTCAGCCTCAGCCCCAGGCTCAGCCCCAGCCCCAGCCTCAGCCATGCCTCCGTTCACATTCGGGCCCCCGTCCCCAGCGGAATCTATGGACACAGCGGAGCCTGCGCAGCCAGCCACGCCTCCGCCCGCGGCCACGCCTCCGCCCGCGGCCACGCCTCCGCCCGCGGCCACGCCTCCGCCCGCGGCCACGCCTCCGCCCATGGCCACGCCTCCGTCCTCGGCCTCGCCTCCGTCCTCGGCCACGCCTCCGTCCTCGGCCACGCCTCCGTCCTCAGCCACGCCTCCGTCCTCAGCCACGCCTCCGCCCGCAGCCACGCCTCCGCCCGCAGCCACGCCTCCGCCCGCAGCCACGCCTCTTCCCCAAGCCACGCCTCCCTCTGCGCCTTCTCCAACCAATGTCTGGATGCCTATGCCAACGTTCACGTTTATTCCTCCGTCTGCATGGACGCCTGCGTACGCGTTCATTCCCACGTCTGCACCTACGCAGCCCACGTCCACGCCTCTGTCCACAGCTACGTCCACAGCGGAGCTTACGCCTGCGTCCGCATCCACAGACACAGCTGCGCCTCCACTTGCGTCAGGGGCCGCACCGTCCACGTTGACGTGGATGCCTGCGTCCACGCATGCGCCTCACGCTGCGTCCACGGCGTCTACGTCTTCTGCGTCCACTACGCCTCCGTCTGCGCTGCTTACGCCCGTCCACCCCGCCTGTGTCTACGTCATCTCCGGCCAGGATTGCGTGTGGTCCATAGCGTCCCCGGCTACGCCTGCCCCTTGGCCTCCGTGGTCAGCTTCGTCCTCCGCGGCTGCAGCGTCTCCGCCCGCGCCTGCAGCTCAGGCTGCGCCGTCTACGTTGCTGACACCGTCCGTGCACGCCCCGACCCTGTGCACGCAGACCAAGTCGTTCACGGCTACGGCTTCTGCGTTCACTATGCATTTGTCTACGTATTCTGCGTATCCCAGGCCCGCGTCTCTGCCGTGTTCCGGGCGGACGTCTGCGGCCCGGCGCTCACCCCCATCGCCCGCAGCCCCGTCTGGTACGTTTGTGTTCCGTCGGTCGAAGTCGTCCTGCCGCCGGCCCAGACTCTGCGTGCGACATCTCCGGATGCTGGGGCGTCGCCCGCTGGTCCCGGGGCCCCCGGGGTCCCCCGAGCCCGGCTCCGCCTGCATCCGCTGCAGCCACCCGCGGCCCAGCCCCAGCGAAGCCGTGTAGGCCTCGAGTTCGGATCCAGGCTGAGCAGGAGGAAGGCACAGGGGGGCACGGAGGGCTTCGTGGCTCCCCATCACCTCCACCCAAACCCCAGATTCCTGCAGGGGTCTGAGGCCCGGCCCGGCCTGCTGCTCGCCCTCACCCCAGATCCTGTGGTCTGGACCTTGGAGGTCTCCCTGGGGCCCTGTGCTACCTAGTGGGGGCTCCCAGAGATGGATCTGAGGGAGGGGGGTGGGACCCCAGCCTGTCCCCTGTCTGCTGGAACCGGCCTGGGGTGGGTGGGTTTCCTCCTCCACCACCTGATCTGCCTCACACAGCAATGGAGCTGGCGATGTGTGCACACCTCCACCACCCTGAGCCCAATAAACCTTCTGCATTGCGAAATGACCATCTCCAGAGTTTGTTTTATGGTGTGTGTGTGTGTGTGTGTGTGTGTGTGTGTAATGTAGCCTGTACACAGGAGCAAGGCCTAGGATTTGAAGTTAGGGCCTGACCATGATCCTGCACTATTGCTCAACTCTGACACTCTTACACTTGACACCCAGCTGCACTTCCTATTTCTTGGTAATTCCATGGAGATAACGTCCACGATTTCCCTGCCCAAGCTGGCTTTGAGCCGTCATCCCTCAGATCTCAGCCTCCTGAGTATCTAGAAGGAGGAGCCATTTGTTTATCCCTTTGGGATCTTCCCCGAGACTCGATCAGATTTGGTGAGTTTGGGGTTGGATTGTGGACAGCTTTGAGGGGTTTCTGTGGAAATGAACCAATCCTCAAAGAGGAAACACCCGATCATGTGAGAAAGACATCCAGCCATTCATAAAGACTTCCACCATTTTGTTTAAACTACTCTACCACCACATTCAACAATTCTGCCTACAGATCTGTTATAACCAGCTGTTTCAGTCATTGCAAAGGTCCTTGAGTTCAATGTTTCTTGAGGTAGAATAAGAAATGGCCACGTTGAAGCCAGGTCTAGGGACTCATGCCTGTAATTCCAGATATTCAGGAGGCTGAGAGCTGAAGATTTTAGTTCAAAAACCTGCCTGGGCAGGGAAGTCCATGAGAAAGTCTCATGAATCAGCAAAAAGCTGCAAGTGGTGTTGTGACTCAAAATGATACCCCACCAGTCTTCAGTGAAGAAAACCCAAGTGGAAATGCAAATGTGAGGCCCTGTCCTGAGCTGAATCACAGGTACAAGCACGAGAATGGAAGGAGGTAGGAAAGAAGGAAGGATCCTTTAAGTCCTCTGAGGCTAGGGGTGCTCTTCTGCAATTGGGGTCACCTCTGACCCTCAGTTAACTTTAGGGGCTCCAGTTCTTTAGTCTATAATGGTTTAGAAATCTGTGTTCTACCCGGGTCAGGTGGCACACGCGTATAATCCTATCACCTCCCAGAAGGTGGAGGAAAGAGGATTGTGAATTCCAGGCCAGCCAGGGAGTCTCTAGCAAAACAACCCTGAAAGGAAGATATCTGGTGTTTGAATAAAAAGACACCTCAAACTCCTGACATCGAGATTTAGCTCTTTGTTGGTTGTTTGTAAACACAAGTCTGTCTGTCTGTCCCCAATTCCCTTTCTCCTCTGAAGTCTCCCTCCCTCTCCCTCTCCCTCCTCCCACTGATCCTCAGGCTGGAACTCCAGGCCTGAGCTCCACTCCTTGGACCCCACCTTACTCCTCTGGCCCCGCCCACTGCCCCCCCCCGCTTGTGTTCCCAGCCACGCCCACATCCGGGTGTGTAAATCCCCTGCAGGCTGCCTGCACCAGAGCCTGAGCCTCCTCCCTGCTGGGCCTGTGTCAGCATCGCCAGGACGTGGTGTTTTGCAGCTCTGCCCACAGCGCAGACACAGCTCGACCTGCGGTCCAGCAGAGATGCAATCTTGTAGGTTACGAGTTCAGAACCAGAGTGAGCAGGAGGAAGGGACGGGGCGTCAGGGGGGGACCCTGTGGCTCCCCATCACCTCCACACAAACCCTGGCTTCCTGCCAGGGGCTCCAGGCCCGGTAAGACCTGCTGCTCTTTCATTCCAGATCCTGTCATCATGAACTGGGGTCTCCCCTGGGCCCTGTGGGGCATGTTGGGGGCTCCCCGAGGGTGGGGGCCTAGCGAGGGAGGACCTCTACGTCTTCCCCGTGTCTTCTGTGACCGGCTGTGGGATGGGTGGGTTTCCTCCTTCTCCACCCCTCCTGCCTCCCACAGCAATGGAGCTGGCGATCGTATGCACACCTCCACCATTGTGAGCCCAATAAACCTTCTTCATCAAGACTGATGCTAGAATTTCTTGGTGTGTGTGTGCGTGTTTGCGTGTGTGTGCTTGGGAGCCAGGCCTGGGGTTGAACTCAGGGCCTGAGCATTATCCTTCACCTTTTTTTTTGAGGCTGGTGTTCTAACACTTGAGTCACAGGTCCACTTCCCACTTCTTGATGGTTCCGTGGCGATTACAGTCTCAGAGACTTTCCTACCCAGCCTGGCTTTGAACTTGCCCACCCTGAACTTGCCCATCCTCAGATCTGAGCCTCCTGAGTGGCTACAATGACAGGCAGGAAGCCATTGGATATTCTGTTAGGCTCTTGTGACCCCCATGAGACCTGATCAGATTTGGTGGGGTTCAGGGATGGAACATGAACAGTGTTGGGAGTTCCTCCTGGTAATGATCCCAGTCCTCCTTGGGGAAGAACGTGATCATGAGAGACAGACATCCATTCGTTCATGCAGAGCTTTGCCATTTTCTCTCAACCGCTCTGCCAACAGATTGAACGATTCTGCCTAAGAATCCACTCCTTCTCATCGGCTGTTGCACTTGAATTTCATATTTGTCATGATCCCATAAGAAATGGCTAGGCTGAAGGACAGTCCTAAGACTCATGCCTGTAATCCCAGATATTCAGAAGGCTGAGAACTGAAGATCTCAGTTCAAAGCGTGCCTAGGCAGGAAAGCCGATGAGAAGGTCTAACAAACAAGCAAAATGCTGAAAGTAGAGCTGAGAATCAAAGTGATAGAGCACCACTCTTGAGAAAGAAAAAACATTCTACACAGCCTTCCCCCTCGCCCCGCCCCCAACACGGGTCTTGAACTCTGGGACTGGGCCCTGGCCCTCTCCAATCCTGCTCAAAGCTCGAATTCTACCACTTGAGCCACGGCACCACTTCCGGTTTTCTGAGTGGTTTATGGAAGATAAGAGTCTCACAGACTTTCTTGCCTGGGTTGGCTTTGAACCGCGGACTTCAGATCTCAGCCTCCTGAGTCACTAGTGAGCCACTGGTGTCCAGCTAAAACCAATCTTTATCACTGGCGACTGGATGTTTAGGCTGAATCATTGAATCTGTTGGTAGAGCAGTTTAGACAAAATGCTGGAGCCTCTCATGAATGAGTTGACCTATGTCTCACATGATGGAGTTCTTCCTCTTTGAGGAGTGGGTTCATTACCACAAGAACCCCTCAACGCTGTCCATCATCCAGCCCCAAAACTCACCAAATCTGAGCAAATCTCCTGGGGGGGGGGGTGGTCCCAAGACCCTAAGGAGACAAGCAAATGGCTCCAGCCTGTCATTGTAGATATTCAGGAGTCTGAGATCTGAGGATGGTGGCTCAAAGCCAGCTTGAGAGGGAATCTTGAAGATTCTGATCTGCAAGGAACGACCAAGAAGTGGGAAGTGGAGTTCCATTGCAGTGGTAGCTCTTGGTCTTTGTGGGAAAAAAAGCACAAACACGGTGCTCCTCCCAGAGTTCAACCCAATTTTTGGCACACACACACCCCATATAACAAAGTCTGGAGACGGTCATCTTACAATGCAGAAGGTTTATTTGTTTCATAGATCTCGAGATGTGCATGCGATCGCCAGCTCCATTGCTGTGTGCAGACTGTGTGAGGCAGGTCGGGTGGAGGAGGAGGAAATCCCCCCCCCCATGAAGACAGGGGGACAGGCTGGGGTCCCACACCCCCTCCCTAGGCCCAACCTCAGGGAGCCCCCACCATGCCCCACAGGACCCCAAGGAGACCCCCAAGTTTCAGACGAAGCAGCTGGGGGAGGGAGAGAGCAGCAGGCCGGGCCTCGAGCCCCTGGCAGGAAGCCGGGCTTTGTGTGGAGGTGATGGGGAGACATGGAGCCCCCTGGACCCCTTGTCCCTGCCTTCTGCTCAGCCTGGTTCCGAACTCTTGGCCTACAAGATTGCACGGGAGCTGGGCCACAGGTCAGGGCTGCAGATGAGGATGGAGCCCCTTGTGCTGGCTTCACCTCCAGGGGGGACGGGATCGGGGAGGCGGGGAGGCGCCCCGAGATCGCTGGGTCCTGAGGATAACACCGGAGGATCTGGAGCAATGGCTGTGACAGGATCTGGAGGAGTCACTGTCAGAGGATCTGGAGCAGTGGCTGTGACAGGATCTGGAGGAATCGCTCCAGAGGATCTAGAGGAATCGCTGGCAGAGGATCTGGTGGAATCACTGTCAGAGGATCTGGAGGAATCACTGTCAGAGGATCCCCAGCAGTGTCTGTGATCGGATCTGGAGGAATCGCTGGCAGAGGATCTGGAGGAATCATTGGCAGAGGATCTGGAGGAATCGCTGTCAGAGGATCTGGAGGAATGTCTGGCAGAGGATCTGGAGGAATCACTGTTAGAGGATCCCCAGCAGTGTTTGTGATCGGATCTGGAGGAATCGCTGGCAGAGGATCAGGAGGAATCGTTGGCAGAGGATCTGGAGGAATCGTTGGCAGAGGATCTGGAGGAATCGCTGGCAGAAGATCTGGAGGAATCGCTGTCAGAGGATCTGGAGGAATGCCTGGCAGAGGATCTGGAGGAATCACTGTTAGAGGATCCCCAGCAGTGTCTGTGATCGGATCTGGAGGAATCGCTGGCAGAGGATCTGGAGCGGTGGCTGTGACAGGATCTGGAGCAGTGGCTGTGACAGAATCTGGAGAAGCTGCTGTCAGAGGATCCGCAGCAGAGGCTGTCAGAGCCGGGGATGACGGGGCCTCTTCTCCGAGGCATCCTGCGGCCGTTCCCGCGTCCACCATGCACGTCCCGGGGCCGCGCAGCCTTCCGCCCAGACGCAGACGGCGTAGGCAGAGCGCGCGCCGGCGGCGTAGGCGGACGCAGATGGCGTAGACGTAGCAGGCGGAGACTCGGGCGCAGCGTCGGGCGTGTGCGCGCACGGTGGACTCGACGCGGCCGTCGAGGTGGACGGCGCGGTGCAGGCGCAGACGCGCGCGCGCGGCGGCGGCGGTGGGCGGAGCTGTGGCGGGGCGGGGCTCGGCTGCAGCTCTGGCGATCCGCACAGACCTAGCGCACAGCACCGCACCGCAGGCCCAAGGGCGGATTGGCCCCCAGAGCCGCGGCGTGGACGCGGGCGTGCGCGCAGACCCCGAGACAGGAGTCAGGCGGCTCCAGGAGCGGAGTCCGGCTGGGAGCTCGCAGGCCGCCGTCGGGACAGACCGAGGGACAGGGAGGAGCGGGGAGCTGGGGAGAGACAGACAGACAGACCCGCGTCCACGAAGATCCAGCAGCCAGAAGCACCTCTGAGCCCCATGTCGCGAGGGTGGGGTGCTGCTTTCAGCAAGCAGACATCTGGCTTTGGGGTGTTGGATGGTAGAGTCCCCCTGGCTGGCCTGGACCTCACCAGCCTCCCTCCTCCCCCTGCTGAGTGGCGGAGGGATTCCAGGCTGTGCCACCACAGCTGGGTAGAAAACTGATGCTGAACCTCATAGAGACCGAAGAACTGCAGCCCACGAAGCCATTAGAGACGACCCCACCTCCCCACGGGACCCTGACACTCAGAGTCTCAGAGATTCCTTCCTTCCTTCCATCCATCCTTCTTTCCTTCCTAGTGCTGGTACTGAGTCTAGAACCCCAGGCAAGGCTTTGCTTTTGCTTTCTCACTTGTTTGTTCTTCCACATGTCTGCCCCTCTACCACTTTGAGTCACACAAGACTTTCAGCATTTTGCTGCTTCATTGGAATTTTTATGGACTTTCCTGCCCTGTCAGGTTTTGAACTGAGATTTCAGCTTTCAGCCTCTTCAACATCTGGGATTACAGGCCTGAGTCCCAGCACCTGGCTTCAATAGGAGCATTTCTTTAGTTTTTGGTCAGTCATGGGGCTTGAACTCTGGGCCTGGGCGCTGTCCCTCAGCTCTTCAGCTCAAGGCGAGCGCTCTACGGCTTGAGCCACAGCGCCACTTCTGGTTTTCTAGTGGTTTACACAGACACACACACACACACACACTCCATATCACAAAGTCTGCACACGGTCATCTCGCAATGCAGGTTTATTGGGCTCTCGGTGGTGGAGGTGTGCACACATCGCCAGCTCCATGGCTGTGTGAGGCAGGTCGGGAGGAGGAGGAGGAAACCCACCCACCCACCCCAGGCCGGTCCCAGCAGACAGGGGACAGGCTGGGGTCCCACGCACCCCCCCAGGCCCAATCTCGGGGAGCCCCACCCTGCCCCACAGGGCCCCGTGGGGTGAGGGGCAGCAGCAGGCCGGAGCGGGCCTCGATCCCTGGCAGCAGCCGGGGTTTGCGTGGAGGTGACGGGGAGTCCCGGGCCCTCGACCCCCCGTCCCTTCCTCCTGCTCAGCCTGGATCCGAACGCGTGGCCTACATGATCGCACACGACGTGGTGGACGTCGATGACGTCGATGGCGTAGACGACGCACACACAGCGTCGGGCGCACTGGCGGACGGCGTCACCGACACGGACGGCGCAGCCTGAGCTGCAGGCGGAGACACAGGCGCCGCCGACGCTGACGCTGGAGGCCACGCTGCGGGCGGAGCCGCGGACCACGAGAAATCATAGAGGTAGACGTCCACATAGGAGGGGTAGTCGAGTGTCAGCACCGAAGACAGCGTAGCCCACGCAGAAGACGTAGACGCTGCGGACGCGGAGTCCCGCGCATGCGCGGACGGTGCAGCCGCGGGCGCACCTGTGTCTGTGGATGCGGATGCAGGCGTAGGCTCCGCTGTGGACGTAGCTGTGGACAGAGGCGGGGACGCGGGCGGCGCAGGTGCAGACGTGGGAATGAACGCGGACGCAGGCGTGCACTCAGGAATAAACATGAACGTTGGCGTAGGCATCCAGACATCGGTTGGAGAAGGCGCAGACGGGGGCTCCGCCGGGGGCGCAGGCTCCGCCGGGGGCGCAGGCTCCGCCGGGGGCGCAGGCTCCGCCGGGGGCGCAGGGTCCAATGGGGACGGGGGCATGCCTAGGAACGGACGCATGGCTGCGGCTGGGGCTGCGGCTGCGGCTGAGGCTGAGGCTGAGGCTGAGGCTGAGGCTGAGGCTGGGGCTGGGGCTGAGGCTGAGGCTGAGGCCGTGGCCGTCGTCGTAGGCAGCGCTGGAGACAGCGACAGAGACCTAGGGCTGCAGATGCAGGCGCTGGCGGTGTCTGCGGCTGCGCAGGGCTGCAGGCGCATTTATGCTCCCAGGTGCAGGTGTGGCCGTGGGTGTGAGCACAGGCCCGCCCGGGGCGGGGCCGCAGAGGGCATCAGGACAGAGCTGCGCCCAGGAGTGACGCTCAGGCCTGCAGTTCCAGCCCTAGGCTGGGTGAGGGAGGAGTGTGGGGGAGGGGGAGGATGGGGAGACAGACAGACTGACAGATTCACGAGTTCACACAGAGCCAGCAAAGAGAAAGACTTCTGCATCTCCATCTCAGGGTTTGGAGGGTCTTTTTATCAAACCAGACATCTTTCTGTTGGATTGTGTTCCTAGAGTCTCCCTGGCTGGCCTGGAATTCACAATCCTCCTTCCTCCAGCCTCTGAGAGGAGACGGGATTATAGGAGTGTGCCACCACACCTGGGCAGAAAACAGGTGCTAAACCTGTCAGACACAGAAGAACTGGAGCCACAGAACATGGACTGAGGGTTAGCAGTGACCCCAACTCCAGAAGGGAACCCCAGTCTCAGAAGACTCAAGGCTCCCTCCCTTCCTTCTTCCCTTCCTTCCATCCTGTGCTGGTAGCAGGGCTGGAACTCAGGGCAGGTCCTTGCATTTGACTCTCACTTGGCCTCTTGCCCTACGACTTCCAGTTCTGTGCTGCTTCATTAGACTTCCTCAGGGACTGTCCTGCTCCGTGAGGCTTTGAACTGAGATCTTCAGCTCTCAGCCTCCTGCACATCTGGGATTACAGGCATGAGTCCCCATCACCTGGCCTCCATGAGACCATGTTTTAAACCACCTTGGCAAACGTGGAATTCAAGGACCAGTGTAATGAGTGCAACAGCCGGCGATAAAGAATGGATTTGTAGGTAGAAAGGTGGAACCTGTTAGTAGAGCAGTTTAGAGAAAATCGGGATGATGTAAAGCTCTGCCCTTGGGGGACGGTGGAGGGTGAGGATCCTGGAGGATCTAACAATAAGTTGAAAGGGCCGGCAGGGAGAACTCGCCACAGGATGAAACTGCCATGGACCACCTGCAAGTGACACCAGCAAAATCTTAGCCTCTGGCCTTGGCCCAGAGGGTCTGAGCATGGGGGAGAATCTTTCAGTCTGAGGGGACGGCCGCTAGGGACTTCTTTCCCTTTCCCCAAGATGACTGGGAATTCTCCTCCACCTTGGAAGGCCCCTGGGTCAACGTTTGCAGGAATCTAAAAGAAAAATCCTGCAGAGGTGAGTAGAGGGGGTTCGAGTCCCCTGGCAAGTGAGTGGTGGTGAGATGTCGCCCCATTCACTGAGACCTGATTTTGTCTTTGTGGCCACTCGTCTGTCTTGTTTACTTTGGTGTGTTTTCTGGGGTAGGGAAGTTCTGGGTGAGGGTGGCCAGCTTACTCAGCACACTCTGGATTCAGCTTGCTGAGTGGGAATGGTGCAGACTTCCGGTAGGAGTAAACTGGGGGTCCATTAGTCCCCAATTCAGCCTTTGGTTGTTGTCTAGTTCTATTTTAGACATGGTACCAGTTTTAAATGTGGATCCTTGGTTTTTGTGTTTATCTGGCTTTTTGTTATTTATTTAGACATCTCTGGGGGAATAAAAGGCCCAGCCTCCCGCTGGGCTTGGTCACAGCCCTGCTAAGTCCCCCACCCCTGGTGTTACAACAGCCAAGAGGCGGGGCATGGACAAGCCTCAGGCTGCACCTTCTCCTGGTGGAGGCTGCTGGAGGAGAGGAGAGAGTGTAGATTTCAGTGAGCCTGGTCTGGACTTTCAGCTGCTCCAGACAGCTTAACAATTGGCAAAGTGCTCTTGTCAAAACTGGGTGAAAATCAGGCCAGTTCAGTTTCAGGTGACCCTCCCATCCCCAGCCCTCCTCCAACAGAAGGGACTCAAAAGACCAATTGGTAAAATGCCTTGCTAAACAGGCAAGCCCTGGAAAAATGAAGCTCAACAAAGGTACTTAGTTTAAAAGAAAAATCGTCTTAAATTCTTGTTTGAAAACTGTAGAAGATGTACATACAACTGATTTTAATTTGTGCACGCTTTAAGATCTGTGTGTGTGCTCTGTGTGCATGTGAACATGTTCAAGATAAGAATTGTCAGCATGCCCTCTGTACAGTATGTTCTCAAATAAAATAAAATAAAATAAAATAAAAAGAATTGTCAGCATGCTGTAACAATTGGGTGAGTTTTAAGTTTAAAATTCTAAAGGTTATGAGGTTTGGACATTACCAAAATTTTTAAAGAATCTTCTTATTGTTTTAAAAGGCTTTTTAAGGATTCTTTAACATGAAAATTTGAAAATCTGGTATTTTAAAATGTAATTTTAAAATGCACAAGGCTGTTTACACTGTAGTCAAGTTATCTGGCTTAACAAAAATGCATTTTCTGCTTGGATTTAGTTCCCTTGGCTAAAATTTGGAGATAAATATTAGAAATTTAAATGTAAAGGTTAGTTTAACACTGTCAAAAATGTTCCCTGTTCTGTCTGTCTAAAACTGTGTATTTCATCCAAGAACTAAGAGAAAAGAAAGGGGAAAAACCTAGAAGCCAACAGAAGAGCTATCTTTAGGGGTGAGGGGTGATCAGGCACAAGTGCAGTTCAGCTGGCCATGCATGGTGGGACAGGCCCTGGGAGGAGCCCTCGCATGGTGAAAGAGGGCAAGCTGGCCCAAACGCAGTTCATCTAACCCTAAAGAGTCAGATTGGGTGTGTGCCCACTCCATAGGAGGGGCTCAGCGGCCCATCTTTGTTCTGCCCCTTTTCCCTGCAGATAGACACTGGAAACATGATGGTTAAAGTAAGTGGTGTGATGACCTGATTAGCATTGCTAAAACTGCCCCTTGGATGTGTTAAAATTAAGAAGGCCTTAAAAAGAGGGTTAAACCTTACTGCATTGTTGGTGGGAGTGTAAACTTGTTCAACCACTTTGGAAAGCAGTATGGAGGTTCCTCAAAAGACTCCACATAGAGCTCCCCTATGACCCAGCAATCCCACTTTTGGGCATTTACCCAAATATTTACAAACAAGACCACACTAAAGCTACCAGCACGACTATGTTTATTGCAGCATTATTTACTATAGCTAAGATATGGAACCAACCCAGATGCCCCTCAGTAGATGAATGTATCAAGAAAATGTGGTATATGTACACAATGGAATTCTATGCCTCCATCAGAAAGAATGACATTGCCCCATTTGTTAGGAAATGGAAAGGCTTGGAAAAAATTATATTAAATGAAGTAAGCCAGGCCCAAAGAAACATAGGTCCCATGGTTTCCCTTATTTGCAATAACTAGTATATGTATGAGTCAAGCGGAAAAAGTCAGATAAGGTGATGTTAGGAAAATGAACCCTAAGGTATGTATTCTAATGTTTTTTTTTCTTTCATGCGATTGTTTCTAACACATTTATAAGATTATTTCTTTGTTGCTTTGTATGTCCCCTCCCCACAGTATAACCCCTGCTTTCACTGTATTTGATGTCGGTATAATTTGTGGAGGGGAAGGGGAAAAACAAATTGTTTAAATAGGGATACAGGTGGACCCATTGCAACAATGAGAAGTACAAGTCATTATGTTGAAAACCAACTTTACAACTTTGGTGGGGGGGAGGATTGGGTGGGGGGGGAGGCTGGGAAGGGATGGGAAGGGGGAAACAAAGGAGGAGGCTACAATGCTTGATAAGAAATGTACTCATTATCTTGCCCATGTAATTATAACCCCTCTGTACAGTATTTTCACAATAAAAAAAAAGGGTTAAAAAGCTTAGTTGTATAATGTGACTTGCTTTCAATGATGTTCTACAATTGGAATATGTTTTTAAAAGTCATAAAGGTGTTAAGTCTAGCTTCTTGGTACAGTGATGGTGATTGTAATTCTTTTTTTGGGGGGGGGGAGTCGGTGTCCGGTCGTGGGGCCTGAATTCTGGGCCTGGGCGCTGTCCCTCAGCTCTTCAGCTCAAGGCCAGCACTCTACCACTTGAGCCATAGTGCCACTTCTGGCTTTTTTCTTTTTGCTTATGTGGTGCTGAGGAATCGAACCCAGGGCCTTAGGCATGCAAGGCAAGCGCTCTACCACTTAGCCACCTTCCCAGCCCGGTGATTGTAATTCTTGCATTAAGGAAAAATTGTCATTTGAGTTAAAAGTTTTTAATGTGTATCTGTTTTAAAACAAGCAGCCAAGAGGCAATGAGTGACACTTGGCCTCAAGATTTCAAGGGATCTTTTCAAAATGCAAATGAAAACTAAAGTATAAAATATTAAAAGAGATTAATAAGAGGCTTTAAAAAATTGGGAATGGATTTTTGGATATAAAGTTTAAAAGTGAAATTGCCTTAACATTTGCCTCAAAGTGCACAAAGGAAAAATTAAGATTACCAGAATAATTGCTATTCCAGTTTGCTCTTATAGGTTTTTTTTTTTTTTTTAAACAGTTTCCAGCAAGCCCAGAGCAAAGCACGGAGGATTCTTACAGGGTTGTCAGATGTAACTCTGGCTCTTAATAAAATTCCAGGAAAGAGCATGCTTAAAAGCTACTTCTATGTTGACCACCTTGTTGCTTTTCATTGGAGTTAAGTGGCCTTTTATAAGACTCATTGATCTGCAAACTGGTTCGAAGCCAACCCGGGCAGCAAAAGGTCCCTGTGAGACCGTCACCTCTACTCAGCCAGCAGAGTGCTGAAAGAGCAAGCAGAGATGCTTTGGATTCAAAGTGGCAGAGTGCTAGCCTTGAGCTGTAGAGCTGAGGGACAGCACTCAGGCCCGAGTTCAAGTCCAGTGACCAGCTAAAGAAAATGCCAATGAGGCCTTTATCCCAGTGTGGAGAAGACACTCCTGGGACAAAAGCAATGGAGGAGCATCCAGAGGTAGTAAGCCACTGCTTGGATGGTAGAAATAATGTCAGATCCTAGAGTCATTTGTGCGTGGCCCTTCAACTGTTAGTCAGAGCCAAGAGGTCATGGGAAGATAGTTTGTAAGCATGCCTAATGTCCATGACTATCTACGTTGTAAGGGACAGGAACTTGCCATCCTCTGTGATAGTAGTTAAAAGCTAAAGTTATAAAATGTGGGGGATAGTCTAAATCCCAACCCTTGTATGTGCCAAAAGCCCTAATTGGCAGTAACTGAGCTGACACCAGCCACATGAAATTCGTCTGCTCAGGAAAAAGTTTGTAAACCTGAGAGTGTGTTTCTATTGATATCTGTCTGAGGGCCTGCACAGGTAACTTAGGTATTGTTAGGGTCACTAGAGATCACACTCCTAAGCCATCCAGAAAGATGCTTTTGCAAACCAGAGTGCTAAACAAGCTACACTGCTGTAGCCAGAGGAAAGGTCTGTGCAGTTGTCAAAAGTTAAAATAGGCTACCTGGATAGGTAGGATCAACACCCCTGAGTCAGCTTGAAGATGAATCTTCACCCATCATCCCCTTTTAAGATCAAGGCACCAGACTCACTTTTATAAAAAATGTGGCAAAATAGACAGAAGGAAAAGGCATGGGAAATAGTAGTACAGGCCTCTACATCGGCCTAGAAAACCCTAGCCTTATTAAAAGAACTGTCTAGTTTAAAAAGTTGTCATCTTGGTAAATTGTCCTGGCTTATTGTCTAAATGGTCTTAAAAACTAGTGGGGCCACAGCCTGCCAAGCCTATGCAATGTATCCCTAACCAGTCTGTGTATGAAGTTGCAGCCCAGCATGAGGTGTGACAGTCCCTTGGAGCCACTGAGAGACCCTGCTGCTGCTGCACACCCTAAAGGTTAAAGTTCAACCAAAACCATGACAGTCACCTGGAGGAAATCTGCATCATCACCCAGACCACCTCCACCGTGGTAAAAGTAGACTGAACTCCTGCCTGATTCCATCACCTGAGACAGCTTCCCGGTAGAAAGCTGCTAAAACTAAGATCTTGTGGGACATTCTTTTGGTGATAGCCAGTAACCCTCTCTACTCCCACAGTGGATATTGGGGGCAAGGATATCACTGGCTTGCCGTAACCCTTCTGGGCATAGTGACTGGGAATCCGCTCTACAGTCACAGCCTAGTTTGGCTCTGGTATGAGAATAATCTGCTTCCTGCTGAGTGTGTGTTACAGAGTCAGGACTGGTGGAAGAAAATGGAAGGGCCTTTGGTACTGTTGATTTTGTTACTCACAATAGGACCTTGTATACTCAACAGACTGGTGTCCTTTGGAAAAGAGAGAATCAACACGGTCCAACTATTAGTTCTGAAATCCCAATACCAAACTGTAAATACAGAAGACTGTGCTAATTAGGAACCATGATTGGTTCCTTAGTTACCAGAGAAAGGGGGCGGGAGGGGGGGGGGGATGAGAGACCAAAAATAAGTTTAGCAGTAATTTCAGACAAAACTAAAATATTTGCCAGCTGTTGCTGGAAAGTAAGTGTTAGATCCTGCACCAAGGCAAGATAACAGAATTATGAAGGGATCAGGCTGACCAGTCCAGGAATTTGAGCAGTTTCTAACCCCAACTCTGTGGAGAAAACATTTAGGACAAGACAATTCAACATTCCTGTGGTTAGCCCCACTTAACCAACTGATGATGTATGATTTAACCTATCCTGTAACTGCTAAGCTAGAAAGGCCCCGCCCTTAGTGGAAATGATCATACCCCTAACCAATGAGCTTGATTTCCTTCTCCTGCTATATACTCAATAAAAACCCTGCTGGACAAGGCGTCGGGGCTCACAACTCTGACCCGCTGCATCGGTGACGATTGTGAGTCCAAGCTGGAGCTTGCAAATAAACGACTCTTTTGCTGTTTGCATTGGTCATGGTCTCTGGAGTTGCTTGGGAGTCCTGAGTTCGAGTCTAACATACTCATTCCCCATTTGCTCTAAACTGCTCTACAAATAGGTTCTAGGATTCTGCCTACAAATCCATTCTTTATCACTGGCTGTTGTATTCATTACTACCGCCCTTGAATTCCATGTTTGTCAAGGTGGAACCAAAAATGGCCACATTGAAGCCAGGAGTGGCTGACTCATGCCTGTAATCCCAGATATGCAGGAGGCTGAAGATCTCGGTTCAAAGCCTCACGGAGCAGGAAAGTATATGAGAAAGTCGAATAAACCAGCAGAGAACTGGAAGTCGAGTTGAGACTCATAATGATAGAGTAATAGGTTGGAGTGAGAAAAGCCATGTGAGAATCAAATGCAAGGCCCTGACCTGAGTTCCAGCCCTGGTACCTGCACAGCAACATTAGGAGAGAAGGAAGGAAGGAAGGAAGGAAGGAGGGAGGGAGGGAGGGAGGGAGGGAGGGAGGGAGGGAGGGAGGGAGGAAGGGAAGGAAGGAAGGAGGAAACGATTCTCTGTTATTCAGAGTCTTGGGGTTCACGTGTGGAAATGGGGTCATCTGTAACCTCAGCCGACATTGTGGGACTCCAGTCCTTTGCTCTATGAGTGCTTTAGCAATCTGTTTTCTTTCCAGGTGTGGGAGTACCTGCCTATAATCCCATTACTTCTCAGAAGCCAACCCAAACCCATGAGGTTATTTAGAAGACTTTCCTTTGGTGGTTTCTTGTGAACTCAAGTCTGTGGGTCTGTCTGTCAGCCTCTCCCCACCTCCACCTCATCGCTCTCCTCCTACCCCCTCCTCTTCGTCTCCCTGCCCCTCCTCCCCAACTGAACTGGGGCTGGAACCCAAGGGCAGAGCTTTACATCTTCCCCATTTTGTCTAAACTCCTCTACTAACAGGTTCCACCTTTCTACCTACAAATCCATTCTTTATCGCCGGCTGTTGCACTCATTACACTGGTCCTTGAATTCCACGTTTGCCAAGGTGGTTTAAAACATGGTCTCATGGAGGCCAGGTGATGGGGACTCACGCCTGTAATCCCAGATGTGCAGGAGGCTGAGAGCTGAACATCTCAGTTCAAAGCCTCACGGAGCAGGACAGTCCCTGAGGAAGTCTAATGAAGCAGCACAGAACTGGAAGTCGTGGGGCAAGAGGCCAAGTGAGAATCAAATGCAAGGACCTGCCCTGAGTTCCAGCCCTGCTACCAGCACAGGATGGAAGGAAGGGAAGAAGGAAGGGAGGGATCCTTGAGTCTTCTGAGACTGGGGTTCCCTTCTGGAGTTGGGGTCACTGCTAACCCTCAGTCCACGTTCTGTGGCTCCAGTTCTTCTGTGTCTGACAGGTTTAGCACCTGTTTTCTGCCCAGGTGTGGTGGCACACTCCTATAATCCCATCCCCTCTCAGAGGCTGGGGGAAGGAGGATTGTGAATTCCAGGCCAGCCAGGGAGACTCTAGGAACACAATCCAACAGAAAGATGTCTGGTTTTATAAAAAAGACCCTCCAAACCCTGGAGATGGAGATGGAGAAGTCTTTCTCTTTGCTGGCTCTGTGTGAACTCGTGAGTCTGTCAGTCTGTCTGTCTCCCCATCCTCCCCCTCCCCCACACTCCTCCCTCACCCAGCCTAGGGCTGGAACTGCAGGCCTGAGCGCCACTCCTGGGCGCAGCTCTGTCCTGATGCCCTCTGCGGCCCCGCCCTGGGCGGGCCTGTGCTCACACCCACGGCCACACCTGCACCTGGGAGCATAAATGCGCCTGCAGCCCTGCGCAGCCGCAGACACCGCCAGCGCCTGCATCTGCAGCCCTAGGTCTCTGTCGCTGCCGCCAGCGCTGCCTACGACGACGGCCACGGCCTCAGCCTCAGCCTCAGCCTCAGTCCCAGCCCCAGCCGCAGCCGCAGCCGCAGCCTCAGCCCCAGCCATGCCTCCGTTCACACGCTTGCTCCTGTCCGCAGTGGAGTCTACGCACACTGTGGAGCCTGCGCCCCCAGCGGAGCCTGCGCCCCCAGCGGAGCCTGCGTACACAGCCATGCCTGCGCCCCCGGCGGAGCCTACGCCCCCGGCGGAGCCTGCGCCCCCGGCGGAGCCTACGCCCCCGGCGGAGCCTGCGTACACAGCCATGCCTGTGCCCCCGGCGGGGCCTGCGCCCCTGGCGGAGCCTGCGTACACCGCGGGGCCTGCGTACACACATGCGCCTGACTCTGCGTCCACAGCGTCTACGTCTTCTGCGTACACTACGCCTCTGTCTGCGATGCGTACACCCGTCTACTCCTACGTCGACATCTACCCCTCCTACGTCTACGTCGTCTACCGCTATGATCACCCGTGGTCCACAGCGTCCGCGGCTCCGCCCGCAGCGCGGCCTCCAGCGTCAGCGTCGTCCTCTGCGTCTCCGGCGGCGGCGGCACTTGGGTCTCCGCCTGCGTTTGCCAGTGCGCCCGACTCTGGGTCTGCGTCATCTACGTCATCCACGGCTACGTCATCCACGTCTGCATCGTGCACAGCGCCTACGCGCACAGCCGGGTCCGGGGCTGCGTCGGCTCCGTCTCGGTTCACACCGTCCGCGGATGCAGCCGAGTCTGCGTCCGTGTCTACGTCATCGACGTCCACCACGTCGTGTGCGATCATGTAGGCCACGCGTTCGGATCCAGGCTGAGCAGGAGGAAGGGACGGGGGCTGGAGGGCCCGGGACTCCCCATCGCCTCCACGCAAACCCCGGCTGCTGCCAGGGATCGAGGCCCGCTCCGGCCTGCTGCTGCCCCTCACCCCACGGGGCCCTGTGGGGCAGGGTGGGGCTCCCCGAGATTGGGCCTGGGGGGGTGCGTGGGACCCCAGCCTGTCCCCTGTCTGCTGGGACCGGCCTGGGGTGGGTGGGTGTCCTCCTCCTCCTCCTCCCGACCTGCCTCACACAGCCATGGAGCCGGCGATCGCGTGCACACCTCCACCACCGAGAGCCCAATAAACCTTCTGCATTGCGAGATGACCGTGTGCAGACTTTGTGATATCGTGTGTGTGTTAGCCAATAATTGGTTTGAACTCTGGGATGAGCACTGTCCTTTTGCTTTTGCCCAAATCAACTTGCCACTTCTTGGTGGTTCTCCCAAATGTCCGCACTAGTGGTCAGTTTACCCTGTCAACTATCAGGCAGAAAGTTACAGACTACAGATGGGCCCAAATGTCCACACTAGTGGTCAGTTTACCCTGTCAACTATCAGGCAGAAAGTTCCAGACTACAGATGGGCCCAAATGTCTGCACTAGTGGATAGTTTACCCGAAATGGGGATCCAGGGGATGTCTCCCACCAGTCCCGTTGGCTGTCTTACAGCGCATCTGTCAAGACTTTCTGACTCCAATACCAAACCTGGAGGCAACACAGATACCAGACAATTACAAAGCAGCAATGCCTTAACTTACTGGCCGTTCTTTGAGACTCTCTGATCAGGCGTCTGGGTGGGCTTATGAGGGGGATCCCGGACGAGCCCCCATCTGTTAGACTCAAACACCAGACCCCTGAACGACCCCCCAGAGACCACAACCAATGCAAACAGCAAAAGAGTCATTTATTTACAAGCTCAAGCTTGGTCCTCTGTGTACTCGGTAACCGGTGATGCTAAGAGGCCCCGAGCATAGAATCTGCATAGTTTTTATAGTATTGAACAATCATCTTTAAGGAACTTTTACATGAGAAATTACATGATAGGTTGACATTTAAAGCAAGCTAAGGTGGGCAAGCATGATTGGTGAACACGTTACTGATGAGAATTGTCTGACTACTGGGTTACCGTGTCCTGCATGGCCACTCAGTGTCTAACTGATGCATCTGGAGGAAATTCCTGTGGCTTTTTTCAAGGGCTGTTTATGTCCCTAGTTGCCTGAGAATTGTTTCTCTTTGTGTTACTCCTGGGTCGGGGCTGCTGGTCAGTTCCATGACTCATATCTCACAAGGTGGTTGCTGGTTTAAAGATGGAATCACTCGGGCCCAGGCATCAGACTCTTCAAGTAAAGCTTTGCCCTTGTGTTCCAGCCCTAGTTCAGTTGGGGGAGGAGGGAGAGAGACGGGAATGGGAGTTGGGTAAGAGGACAGAGAGGAGGGGGGGGATGGAGAGAGACAGACAGACCAACAGACCCAGTTCACAAGAAAACACCAAAGACTTCTAAATCTCAACCTCATGTGTGTGGGTTGGCTTCTGAGAGGTGATGGGATTGTAGGTGTATGCTACCACACCTGGATAGAAAACAGATTGCTAAACCACTCATAGAGTGAAGAACTAGAGCCCCACAATGTCAGCTTAGGTTACAGAGGACCCCACTTCCATATGTGAAACCCAAGAAACAGAATACCAGTCGTTCATTTGTTCCTTCCTTCCTTCCTTCCTGGTACTGGTACTGGGTCTAGAACCCGAGGCAAGGTTCTGCATTTGCATTCTCACTCTTTTTTTTTTCCACTCAAGTCTGGCACTCTACCACTTTGAGTCACACAAGACCCCAGCATTTTGCTGGTTCATTAGAATTTTGATGGGTTTTTCTGCCCAGTCAGGCTTTGAACTGAGATTTCAGCTCTCAGCCTCAAGATCTGGCATTACAGGCATGAGTCCCAGCACCGGGCTTCAACATGGCCTTTTCTTATTCCACCACCACAAACGTGAACTTCAAGGACAGTTGTAATGTGTGCAACAGCCTGTGATAAAAAATGGATTTTACACAGAATCATTGAATCTGTTCATAGAGTGGTTTAGAGAAAATGATGTCCGTTTTCATGTCTTTCTCAGATGATTGAGTACTTCCCCTTTGTGGGCTGGGTTTATTACCATGAAAACCCTAAAGGCTGCCCACATTCTACACCTGAAACCCAGCAAACAGCATCAGGTCTCATGGGGCTCACAGGACCCTAGGGAGTTAGGCCAGGGGCTTCCTGCCTGTCATCCTAGCTACTCAAGAGGCTGAGATGTGAGGACGGCTATTCAGGAAAGATTCAGGAAAGTCTGAGACTCTTGTGCCCACAAAACCACCAAGAAGTGGCAAGTGGAGTTGCCCAAAAGTGAAACCTCTCGTGTTGTAGGAAAAACAAAGCACAAGGACAGTATTCAACCCAGAGTTCAACCCAAATATTCACACACACACACACACACACACACACACACACACACACACCATTATTTAACAAAGTCTGGAAGTCTAGAGACGGTCATCTTGCAATGCAGAAGGTTTATTGGGCTCACAGTGGTGGAGGTGTGCACACATCGCCAGCTCCATGGCTGTGTGAGGCAGGTCGGGGTGGAGGAGGAGGAAATCCACCCACCCCAGGCCAGGCTGGGTCCCACACTCCCTCCCTGGGCCCCATCTCGGGGAGCCCCCACCATGCCCCACAGGACCCCATTGAGTGAGGGAGAGAGCAGCAATCCAATCTGAGCCTAGAGCCCCTGACAGGAAGCTGGGTTTGTGTGGAGGTGATGGGTGTGGTCGTTGGTGTGAACACAGGCGTGCACAGGACGGGACTGCAGTTGGGGACATAGGAGTAAGGGCTCAGGCCTGGATTCCAACCCTAGTTAGGGGAGAGGGAAGGGGAGGGGCGGGGGAGGGAGACCTCAGAGGAGAGAGGAGGGGGTGGAGGTGGGGAGAGACAGACAGACAGACTTGGGGGTCACAAAGATCCAGCAAAGAGAAACACCTCTAAATCTGCACCTCCCCTGTTTGGGGGAGTGGGTCTTTCAAAAAGCAGACATCTTCCTTCGGGGTTTTGGGTTTGAGGTGTCTCCCTGGCCGGCCTCCAGCTCACCATCCCTCCCTGCACCACGCAGCCATGATGGGCGTGAGCCACCACGCCTGGGTGGACAGAAAGCAGGCGGCTACACCTTTCCTGGAGACGGAAGGGCTGGAGCCCCACAATGTCGGCCTAGGTTAGCGATGACCCCCGGGAACCCCGAGACGCGGAGCTTCCCTTCCTTCCTTGGTGATGGGCCTGTGTGTGGGGGGGGGGGGCCCAGAGCGCAGGGGCCAGGCTTGGGCTTGAACTCGGGGCCTCACGACTGCCCTTCTGCTTGCTTTGCTCACAGCCCGCGCTCTACCCCTGAGCCCCGGCTCCCCTTCCCATTTCCCGGCAGTTCCTGGGGGAAAACCTGGGAGATGCCAACAGCTGCACCTGCAGCCCGCCCTCCTCTGCGCCTGCGCCAACGCATGAGTCCGCCTGCGTCGTCTACGCCGCTTAGGCCCGTCTATGTCTACGTCATCTACGTCTGTGTCTTCGGCGTCTACTACGCCTTTGTCTACGCATCCTGCGTATACTGTGCGTACCTCTACGCCATCTGCGTCGTCCTCTCTACCCCATCCGCCCCGTCTGTACAACTAATACACGTAGGCTTTCAGCTCCGTCGCCGGCATCTATGTTTTCTACGTATTAGTTCCTTCTAAGTCGTCTACACCTCCTGCTCGGGCTCCTCGGGCGTGGTCCACCGGTGCGATCTTGTAGGCCACGAGTTGGGAACCAGGGACAGGGGGTGTGGGACCCCAGCCTGTCCCCTGTCTGCTGTGACCGGCCTGGGGTGGGTGGGTTTCCTCCTCCTCCTCCACCCGACCTGCCTCACACAGCCATGGAGCCGGCGATCGCGTGCACACCTCCACCACCGTGAGCCCAATAAACCTTTTGCATTGCGAGATGGCCGTGTGCAGACTTCGCTGTAGAGTGTGAACCAGGCTTGGGGTGTGGACTCAGGGTCTCAGCATTGTCCTGCTGGTGTTTTGCTCAAGGCTGGTGTTCTGCACCACCTGCGCCCCCGTCCACTTCCCACTTCTTGATGGTCCCTGAAGAGCAGAGTCTCACAGACTTTCCTGCCCAGCCTGGCTTTGAATAGCCATCCCCAGATCCCAGCCTCCTGAGTAGCTAGGACGACAGGCAGAAAGCCACTGGCTTATCTCCTTAGGTTCTTGTGAGCCCCCATGAGACTTGATCACCTTTGGTCGGTTTCAGGGATAGAATATGGACAGCGTTGAGGGGTTCTCGTGCTAATGAATCCAGTCCTCGAAGGGGAAGAACCGGATCTCGAGAGAAAGACACGCATTCATTCATACATAGCTTCCCCATTTCCTCTCAACTGCTCTGCGCACAGGTTCAAGCACTCTGCCTAAAAACACCCATCCTGTATCAGCCGCTGTTCACTCATTACAAAGCTCGTGGAATTCCACGTTAGCCGTGTGGTGAAACAAGAAATGGCTCTTTGAAGCCGGGTGCTGGGGACTCATGGCTGCAATCCCAGCTATTCAGGAGGCCGAGGGCTGAAGAGCTCAGTGCAAAGCCTGCCTGGTCAGGAAAGTCCATGAGGAAGTCTAATGAACCAGCAAAAGGCTGGAAGTCTGGTGTGACTCCAAGTGCCAGTTTTAAGTGGAAAAAAACAAACAGACACAAGTGAGAATGCAAATACAGAGCCCTGCCTGGTGTTCAAGCCCCAGTACCAGCACCAGAAAAGGAAGGAAGGAAGGAAGGAAGGAAGGAAGGAAGGAAGGAAGGAGGGAGGAAGGAAGGAGGAAGGAGGGAGGGAGGGAGGGAGGGAGTAGGGAGAGAGGGAGGGAGGAAGGAAGGAGGGAGGGAGGGAGGGAGGAAGGAAGGAGGGAGGGAGGGAGGGAGGAAGGAAGGAGGGAGGGAGGGAGGGAGGAAGGAAGGAGGGAGGGATCTCTGAGTCTCGGGGTCATCTCTAATGGCTTCGTGGGCTGCAGTTCTTCGGTCTCTATCAGAGGTTCAGCATCTGTTTTCTACCCAGCTGTGGTGGCACAGCCTGGAATCCCTCCAGGATTCAGCAGGGGGAGGAGGGAGGATTGCGAGCTGAAGACCCGCCAGGCAGACGCTTCACACCCCGAACCCCAAAGGCAGACGCCGCTCCCCAAACGCGCAGAGGTGGAGACCGGGACGCCTGTGCCTTCTGTCGGCCTGTCCGTCCTCTCCACCCCCCCCCCCCTTCCCGATCTCCAGGCCTCGGACCACACCTTACTGCCGAGGCCCCGCCCGCCATCCCGCCCTGTGCGCGCCCCTGTTCACACCCACGACCCCGCCTCCATCTGCCGTGTATAAATCCTCCAGGCCGCCCGCCCGAGACCACCGCGATCGTCCCCAGCGCGCCGGCATCTCCAGGTCCGCACCCATGCCCGTGGCTCAGCCCACAGCCCCAGCCACCGGGCCAGGTGTGCCCGCGTCTGCGCCTGCGCCGCCGAGTCCTCCGGCGGGGCCTGCGCCTGCGCACGCGGGGCCTGGGCCTGCGCCCGCGTCTGCGCCTGCGCCGCCGAGTCCTCCGGCGGGGCCTGCGCCTGCGCACGCGGGGCCTGGGCCTGCGCCCGCGTCTGCGCCTGCGCCGCCGAGTCCTCCGGGGGCGGGGCCTGCGCCCTTGTCCACAGACACCGCCCCGCCTCCAGCCGCCCCGTCCACGCATGCGCCTGACGCTGCGGCCGCGCCCACTGCAGCGACGTCCACTCCTACGTCATCAACCACGTCGTCTGCGTCTACTACACTTCCCTCCCCGGCTTCTCCGTCTGCGCCTGCGCTCGTCCACCGCACCCAGGCCTACGTCGTCGCCGTCCGCCTGCACGTCTACGTGCCGTCCGCGCCGGCCACGGCGAGGCCTACGACCTGGCCCACGGCGTCTCCTGCCGCTGCCACGTCTGCATCTTTCGTGCTTATGATTCCTCCGTCGCCGGCGTCTCCGGCATGGACCTCGAGGCCTCTGCTGCTCGTCTACGTGCTCGTCATCTGCACCATCGTCCTTGTTCACTGGTGGTCGACGTTGTCTAGGCCTACAACTGCGCCTGCGCCGGCCGCGCCTGCGCCATCGACGCCATCGACGTCTACGTCTTCTGCGTCTGCTATGCCTGCGCACACGACGTCTCAATCATCTACGTCCAGAAGCCTCTACTCCGTCAATTACGGTCATCCTTACTCATCTTCTATGCATACAATTTCATCCACGTCATCTACGTCTACATCTACTGTGTCTACGTCTACGCCGTCTGCGTCATCTACGCCGTCTGCGTCATCTACGCCGTCTGCGTCATCTACGCCGTCTGAGTCATCTACGCCGTCTGCGTCATCTACGCCGTCTGCCTCATCTACGCCGTCTGCCTCGTCTACGCCGTCTGCCTCATCTACGCCATTTACGTCTATGTCTTCTGCGTCTGCTATGCCTGCGCACACGACGTCTCAATCATCTACGTCCAGAAGCCTCTACTCCGTCAATTTCCACGTCAATCTGCGCACACGATGTCTCAATCATCTACATCCAGGCCCCTCTACTCCGTCAATTACCGTCATCCTTACTGGTCTTCCATGCATACAATTTCGTCCACGTCATCTACGTCTGCATCGTCTGTGTCTACGCCGTCTGCGTCATGTACGCCGTCTGCGTCATGTACGCCGTCTGCGTCATGTACGCCGTCTGCGTCATGTACGCCGTCTGCGTCATGTACGCCATGCCTGTCTACCCGGCCTCCGCCTCCGCCTCCGCCGTCTGCGGCCGCGCGCTCGGCGCCCGCGTCCAGGGCTCTGTGTGCGGGACGTGGGAATGGCCGGCTGCTCCCTTGGAGTCAGGTCTGCTTCGTCGCGGTCTCTCACGGCGACTCCTCCCCGTCCTCCTCCTCCGAGGACGATGACTCCTCCCCGTCCTCCGACCACGGCTCCTCCCCGTCCTCCGAGGACGGCCCCCCCGCCTCCCCCTGCAGGGCCCGGCGCCGCCGGGGCGCACGCTGAGCCCGCCCCGCCGGAGGTGAAGCCCGCACCCGGGGCTGCGCCCGCATCCCCAGCGGCCCGGCCCCGGTGCAACCCCGCAGGCCGCGAGTTCGGATCCAGGCTGAGCAGGAGGAAGGGACGGGGGGTGGAGGGTCCCCGCGGCTCCCCATCACCTCCTGCCGGGGGTTCGAGGCCTGGCCCGCCTGCTGCTCCCCCTCACCCCAGCGCCTGGGGACTGCAATTGGGGGTCTGCGTGGGGCCCTGTGGGGCAGGGTGGGGGCTCCCCGAGATTGGGCCTGGGGTGGGTGGGTGGGTTTCCTCCTCCTCCTCCACCCGACCTGCCTCACACAGCCATGGAGCCGGCGATCGCGTGCACACCTCCACCACCCTGAGCCCAATAAACCTCCTGCATTGCGAGATGGCCGTGTGCAGACTTCGTGACATGGTGTGTGTGCGTGTGTGTGTGTGTTTGCACGTGGCCGTGTTTGCACCATGCCCGGCTTTGCACGTGGCCGTGTTTGCACCATGCCCGGCTTTGCACGTGGCCGTGTTTGCACCATGCCCGGCTTTGCACGTGGCCGTGTTTTTTGCACCATGCCCGGCTTTGCACGTGGCCGTGTTTTTTGCACCATGCCCGGCTTTGCACGTGGCCGTGTTTTTTGCACCATGCCCGGCTTTGCACGTGGCCGTGTTTTTTGCACCATGCCCGGCTTTGCACGTGGCCGTGTTTTTTGCACCATGCCCGGCTTTGCACGTGGCCGTGTTTGCACCATGCCCGGCTTTGCACGTGGCCGTGTTTGCACCATGCCCGGCTTTGCACGTGGCCGTGTTTTTTGCACCATGCCCGGCTTTGCACGTGGCCGTGTTTTTTGCACCGTGCCCGGCGTGTGATCTCAGGCCCCGAGCACTGCCCTTGCGTTTGGTTGTTTCTGCTCAAAGCCGGCGCTCGACCCCTTGAGCCACACAGCTCCACTTCCCATTTCCGGGTGGTGGTTCCTTGGAGCAGAGTCTCGCAGACGTTTCCGGCCCAGGCTGGCCTCGAACTGCGATCCTCACCCCTCAGCCTCCGCAGTAGCCAGCGTGGCAGGTGGGAAGCCAGGGGCTCATCTCCTGAGGGTCTTGTGATTCCCCCCCCCACACACACACAGGGCACTTGATCAGATTTGGTGAGTCTCAGGGTTAGAATCTGGACGGGGATGGAGAACACTCCATGACCACTGGCTAGGAGAGGCTGGCCCCTGGCTCTGGCTCCAGCTGGACTGAGCTCCCTGGAAATGCCGGCCTGGATCAGACAACAGAAGCAAGCCAGCAACCAGCCTCCTCCCCTGCCTGCCTGGCAAGTTTCAGGCTTTTAAAGCTCCAAAGAGGAAAAGCTAGGAAGGCAGGCGTCTCTGCCCTGGGTTCGGGCATCTGAGTAGCGCTGCCCTGGTGTGAGTCTGTCTGTTGGTTCATTGTGTGTGTGTGCCAGTCCTGGGGCTTGAACTCAGGATCTGGGCACTGGCCTTGAGCTTCTTTAGTTCAAGGTGAGCACTCAAGCCACAAATTTAGTTCTGGCTCTTTTTTTTTTTTTTTCTGGGAGATAGTTTACTGGAGGGAGTTCCTGCCTGGGAACTACGATCCTCAGATCTCAGCCTCCTGAGTAGAAAGGATGACGGGTGTGAATCACAGCTGCCCGACTTTGGGCTTGAATTGTAATGAGCTTAGTGAGCTTAGCTGATAGCAGGGAGTGGGCCCTCAATTTATGCAGAACATGGATTGCAGACCCTGAGACTCAGCATAAGACATGCGCGCCAAGCCGGGCGCTGGTGGCTCACGCCTGTCATCCTAGCTACCCAGGAGGCTGAGATCTGAGGTTCATGGTTCAAAGCCAGCTGGGGCAGGAAAGCTCATGAGACTCGTATCTCCAGTAAACCACTCAGAAAACCCGAAGTGGCGCTGTGGCTCAAATGATAGAGCACTGGCCTTGAGCTGAAGAGCTGAGGGACAGCGCCCAGGGCCAGAGTTCAAGCCCCACAACTGACCAAAAAAAAAAAAAAAGATAGGCACCAGTGGCTCACGCCTGTAATCCCAGCAACTCAGGAGGCTGAGATCTGATCATCATGGTTCAAAGCCAGCCTGCGCAGGAAAGTCTGTGAGACTCTTCTCTCCAAGGAACCACCAAAAAATGGGAAGTGGAGCTGTGGCTCAAGCAGTAGAGCACTGGCCTTGAGTAAAAAAATCTCAGGGACAGTGCTCAGGCCCCGGGTCCGAGTGCCAGGACTGGCAAAACCAATGTATTTCCTCTGTTCATTGATTTGAGAAAATGATTTCCACTCTCAGAAATTTTTTTCTTTCTCTCTTTCTGAAAAGATCATTCTGGTTGCTATGGTTACCAGGCCATATTTAGGGAAGGGGAGATTTCCAGGATGAGCCCAGTAAACTCATTCAGACTTCAGTAGATGCGATTCCATGCAGGATGGGGTGCTTGTTGTAAAACCGGGGTGCAGACTGACTGCCAAAGGCCTGAGGTACAGAGGCAAAGGCCACTTGCATCTCCAAAGTGAGGTCATGGCTCAAGCAGTACTTAAAACTCCCTAGGTGGTCAAAGGATTATGGTGGGTTCTTTAGACTGTATAGGAGCCTGGCATTGGTGGCTCACGCCTGCCATTGTAGCTACTCAGGAGGCTGAGATCTAGAGGTTCCAAGTTCGAAGCCAACTTGGGACTAAAAAAAAAATAGTCCATGAGAATCTTATCTCTAAAAATCACCAGCAAAAAAAATGGAACTGCAAGCATGGCTCAAGTGGCAAAGCACCAACTGAGCAAACAAGCCAAGCAAACACAGGACCCTGAGTTCAAACCCCAGTATAACCAAAAAGAAAAGGGAAGAAAAGCAAAAGAGCCAGGTCCTGTGGCTCACGCCTGTCATCCCAGCTACCCAGGAGGCTGAGATCTGAGGATCATGGTTCGAAGCCAGCCGGGGGAGGAAATTTCCAATCAACTATTCAGAAGAAGCCGGAAGTGGCACTGTGGCTCAAGTGGTAGAGTGCCAGCCTTGAGCAAAAGAAGCTCGGGGACATCATCCAGGCCTGGAGTTCAAGCCCCAGGACGTGCAAAAAAAAAATCTATTGTTCAAATAATAATAATGACCTATAAGGGGTATTATTTACCTACCCAGCATTCATTTGCCCTACTTCCTATTTCTTATTCTATCCTGGGGACCCACCCTGCCCTCGGTCTTAGGGAATGACTTTTGAGGGAGAAAGGGAGGCCCAGTCTTGGTGTTCATCAGCCCACATGCCCCTCAGAAAGCCATTTTTTTACCCACAGTCACAGTGGGGCTGGGAAATGGGGGAGACATTTAGACAGCAGTTGAAATCAGCACCCCTAGTTGCAGTGCCCAGATGTCCTGAGATGGTGGTGGTGGCGGCGGCGGCAGCAGCAGCAGGACACTGATGACTACCACACCTCCTAGAAAAATTCTGGAAATTTCTAGAAGGTTCTAAAAAGTTCTAGAATGTTCTAGAGAGGCATGGCACCGTTACCAGGTTGAGATCCCATAACCAGCTGGCCTGGTCTTGAGTCTTATGAATGGCAGCACTTGAAACCCTCACCCCCTCACCCCATGGCCTAGATTAGGGGTTCTAAGAATTCTCAAGGAAGGGGCTGGGAAGGTGGCTTAGTGGTAGAGTGCTGGCCTAGCATGCACGAAGCCCTGGGTTCGAGTCCTCAGTACCACAGACACAGGAAAAGCCAGAAGTGGCGCTGTGGCTCAAGGGGTAGAGCGTTAGCCTTGAGCTGAAGAGGTAAGGGGCAGTGCCCAGGCCCTGAGTTCAAGCCCCGGGACTGGCAAAAAATAATAATAATTGGCAAGGGATGTTTCTCCATGTCCTATACGACCATCATCGTCAGCATCTCTTCCTAGGGAAGAGCTGTCCCCACTTCCTCCTCCTCCTCCTCCTCCTCCTCCTCCTCCTCCTCCTCCTCCTCCTCCTCCTCCTCCTCCTCCTCCTCCTCCTCCTCCTCCTCCTCCTGCTTCTCCCCCATCTCTACCGCAAGCTGTGAACTCAGGGCTTGAGCACTGTTCTTGAGCTTTTTGTTGTTGTTGTTGTTCATTGAAGGCTAGCACGCTACCACTTGAGCCACGGCGCCACTCCTGGCTTTTTCTGAGTAGTTTATTGTATTTCAGAGTCTCACAGACTCCGTCCTGCCCGGGCTGGCTTCGAACCGTGATCCTCAGATCTCAGCTTCCTGAGTAGCTAGGATGACAGGCGTGAACCACCAGTGCCCTGCTTACTCAGCTCTTCGTTTGCTTCTTGAAGACACAATTTACTGTATGGAGATTTATTATTATTATTATTTTAATGACAAAAGTGAGAATGTGAAGGCCCCTGTATCCATTCGGCTGTTTGCTCTTCTGGGGGGAAAAAAATGAAAACAGATAAAAATCCACAGCCGGGTTCTAAAAGCCATATCAAAATGGAAATTGGATAAAGGAGCCCAGCCACTCCCCAAGGAAGAGGAGCAGAGTGGAGACAAATGGCGTCTGACAGAAAGTTGTTTCTCCCTTTCTTTCTAAGGTTTTGGGTTCCATCTCTGTTTGGCTTAGCCCTCATTCCACACGGGGTAAAAACCATCACAAGCCGGGCACTGGTGGCTCACGCCTCTCATCCCAGCTACTCAGGAGGCTGAGATCTGAGGATCGCGGTTCAAAGCCAGCCCAGGCAGGAAAGTCCCCGTGAGACTCTTATCTCCAATGAACCACCAGAAAACCGGAAGTGGTGCTGTGGCTCAAAGTGGTAGGGCGGTCTCCTTGAGCACAAAGAGGCTCAGGGACAGCGCCCAGGCCCTGAGTTCAAGTCCCATCATTGACAAAAAAAAAAAAAACCCAACACACAAACATCGCAAGAAGCCCAGCAGGGTGATGCACAAGGGCCACCCATGCTCTGACCTTTTCCCTGCAAACTCAGACCCATTTTTTTACACACACACACACACACACTCACACAGTTGGCTTTGGCCATACTGGACTCCTGGGAGATTGCTCAACTATAGCATGGAGACCATCCTGCCTCGTGACCTCTACCATGACCTTCACCCTTTCCAGGCACAACGATCCCCAGACCCTCACCTTGTCATCTTCTTCTCCATCCACTCTTTGTCCAATCACGTCAACACTCAGCGTTCACCGCCAGCCCCCCGCCTCTCTCGGGCTCCCAGGATGCCCCCCCCCCCCCCGTTCTCTGTCTTTTGGGGGTGGGAGGGAGTGCTGCTAATAGGCTGGCTCATCTGCTTGGCTGTTTGTCACCCTTACTCTTTTTCTCCTTGCCCAAACGGAAGCTCCACACAGTCAGAGATCTTGGTTGTGTGACTGATGCGTTCCAAGCGAATGGAAAGAGCGTCCAGCGCAGAGTAGAGACAATGAGTAGTGTTTGTTAGGGATGTTCTTCAAGATCTTGTTTTGCAAAGTTATTAAAGAATATATGGTCTATTTCAAATGTAGCGAGTAAGTAAAGAGAATAATGTGTTCAGTTCCCATCTATTGTCCTACTGTGTGTGTGCGTGCGTGTGTGTGTGTGTGTGTGTGTGTGTGTGTGTGTGTGTGTGTGTGTGTGTGTGCTGGTCCTGGGATTTGAACTCAGGGTCTGGGTGCTGTCCCTGAGCTTTTGTGCTCAAGGTTAGCACTCTACCATTTGAGCCACAGCTCCATTTCTGGCTTTTGAGTGGTTCATTGGGGATAAAAGTCTCATGGCCTTTCCTGCCTGGGCTGGCTTCCAACTGTGATCCTCAGATCTCAGCCTCCTGAGTCTTTAGGATGACAGGCGGGAGCCAATCAACACTTGGTTTGCATTGTCCAGACATGTTCTTGGACCACAATCTCCTCTTTTGTTGATTGTGGGGCTTGAACTCAGGGCCTGGGCACTGTCCATGAGCTCTTCAGCTCAAGGCAAGCGCTCTACCACTTGAGCCACAGCGCCACTTCCAGTTTTCTGTGGTTTCTTGACTGGCTCAGCGGTAGAGTGCTTGCCTTGCATGCATGAGGCCCTGGGTTCGATTCCTCAGCACCACATAAGCAAAAAACCAGAAGTGGCACAGTGGCTCAAGTGGTAGAGCGCCAGCCT
This sequence comes from Dipodomys spectabilis, assembly GCF_019054845.1. NCBI lineage: Eukaryota > Metazoa > Chordata > Mammalia > Rodentia > Heteromyidae > Dipodomys > Dipodomys spectabilis. The sequence goes on along the minus strand of NW_024871392.1, from coordinate 23,690 downwards.
TGAGCTGAAGAGCTGAGGGACAGTGCCCAGGCCCAGAGTTCAAGCCCCACAGCCAACAACAACAACAACAACAACAAGTCTCAGACTTTTCCTGAGAAAAGCGGGCGTGAGCCGCCGGTGCCCAGCAATCTCCTCTTTTATTTATTATTTGCTCCCCCACAGTAGCCAGCATGAGGCAGGCGTGCGCCACCACACCCCACTAATTCCTTGAGATGGGGTCTCATTGCACTTTTCTGTCCAGCTGGCCCAGAACCTCAATCCTCCTGATCTTAACCTTCCACTTGGCTGGGATTACCGGTGAGAGCCACCACTGCCTCTGGAATGTTCTTGAAACACCCGTGAGGCCTGTTGTTAGGATGTATACCTCCTTATCTTCTGGATTTTTTTTTGGGGGGGCGGGGTTTATTTCTTTTGAATTGGGGTCGGGTTGTGATTTGGGTTGTGATTTGGGTTGTGATTTGGGTTGTGATTTGTGTCGAGGACCCCGAGTTGCTCTCCTCCAATTCTCTCTGTGTGCACCTTGCTAATCGTCTCCCTGGTGGGATCTCACTGTCCCTGACTCAGAGATAGCTAGCCACAGGAATTAAAAACAACAAAAAACAGCAGAAAAGCAAGCTTAGACTTTACTGGTCTCACTGCCTTTGGGGCTCAGTGTTCAGGAAGCTTCTCAGATTGGATTACGTATGCTTATTTAGTAATGGCCTTCGGCTATGAATGCCAGAGCCCACGATTCCAGTCGAGGTTACCAAATGAACGACCGTCATCCCTTTATAACCTCCTTCTTGGCCGAGAGGCAAAGATGAACTTTCCCCTTGTCAACTCTGGTCCCCTGGGATGCAGGAGCAGCTCTGCGGTTGCTTAGCAACTGGGATGCATCACTGGGGGGGGGAGTTTGTTACCATAGCAACATCGCAGCCTGGCTGCTCGGGGATTTTTCACGGTGCCCAAGCAATTCCTTGCTGCTTTTCCAGGGTCATGTGACCACAGGCCTCCGAGAGAGAAGCCCCTTGTTGGGGGGGGGGGAGGTGTGGGGGTCTGGAGGAGGAAAAGGCAAGTTCAAGCCGTGGGCCCGCAGTGAAGAGACGGGTGAGGCCACATCGGTGTGTCATTTGACTTTCCGACAATAACAGAGCACCTGATGAGGAGGGAAGGTTAAAAAGAGGGAAGGTTCATTGCGGTTCAGAGTTTGGGAAGCCTCAGTCTGTGTCCAGTCTGTCTGTTGTGCTGGGGTCTGTGGCGAGGCTGTATATCATGGTGGGAGCTCATCGAGGAGGTGGGCGGCTCACCCGAAGGCCCGGATGTGGAAGAGAGAGGAAGAGGAGGGGTCAGGCCCGAGGGTCCCACTCAAGGGCTTCCCCCACGGTGACCAGACATCCTCCTACTAGGTTCCTCCTCTGAAAGGTTCCACCATTGGGGGGGGGGATGGATTTCAAGAACACTTACTTGATGGGGGTAGTTTGGCGTGTGGGTAGCTGACCCCTCAGAAATCAAGTGTGGCCTGGTACCGAGCAGGTGATTTCCGTTGATGAGATGTGGGATGGTCACATGGCTGGCTGGCTGGCTGATGGGTGAATGATACATACATAGCTGGTTGGATGAACAGATGGACAGATGGATGGGTAGGTGATGAATGATGGGTGGACAGATAGATGGATGCTGGATGGATGATGGATGGATGGATGATGGGTGAGTGGGTGTGTGGACAAATGGATGAATTGAAGGATGGATGGATGATGGGTAGATGAATGATGGAAGGGATGGCTGATGGTGATGGATTACTGATACAGGGATGGATGATGGATTGAGACTAGATGGTTAGATAATAGATGGATGGATGAGTGATGGATGATGGATGCTTGGGTAGGTAGATGGGTGAGTAGGTGGATTGATGGCTAGCTGAATCAGTGGTAGTTGAATGGAGATGTAGATGATGGATCAATGGGTGGTTGGGTAGATCGATGAGTGGATGGAGAAATGGATGAATGGACAGACAGATGTAAGTGGAGAGCATTCTCAGATACTAGATATGTAACCCAGAGATGGCCAAGTATAGCGTGTATAGAAGTATAATACAAATCCTTTCTCTCTCTGTCTTTCTCGCTCTAAAAACTTAATAAAAATTGATAGCGATAATCTTTCAGTTTGATATGGCTGGACCCATTGATTCAATGACTTTTATTCTTTTATAGGTCCATAAAACCTCGTTCATATTTCATTTTAAAGGGACATTTAAATTCCCAGGGTACAAAGATTCCTCCTGTGAAGAGCTGGCCTTTGTCTGTACCCCCAAAATAGGAACAGCTTGAGCTCTGAGGACACTTGGAAGACTTTTAGACAAGCCAGTCTGGAGAGAAAGAGAGAGAGACAGACAGACAGACAGAGACACAGACACATAGAGACATACATAGAGACACAGAGAAAGACACATACACAGAGACAGACACACTGGGAATGTAGCTCAGTGGTAGAGCACTACCCTTGCAAGCCTGAAGCCCCGGGTTCGATTCCTCAGTACCACAGACACAGAAAAAGCCGGAAGTGGCGCTGTGGCTCAAGTGGTAGAGTGCTAGCCTTGAGCCAAAGAAGCTCAGGGACAGTGGCCAGGCCCTGAGTTCAAGCCCCAGAACTGGCAAAAAAAACAAAAAAGCATACAGAGATAGAGAGACAGAGACAGAGAAAGGTTGTACTGAAGATCACTGAGTAAGACATGAGTTTCTTGGCATCTTGAGGAAATGGCCGCCATGTCTGTTGCTGGTAGAGTGAGCTGGCCCCTCCTTCCCCCTGCTGTGTGCCAGGCCATTGGTTGGTCTGGTGCCTTGTGGGCCCAGAGATCCTACAGCATTGGTTACCAGACATCTTACCCATGCAACGGGGCTGACATTCTCATCTGCGCTCATCTCCATGTGTGGGAGCTGGGGACAAACCCTGCGTCTTCCGGTCCTCCATTCGTCATCTCCAGCACCAAGGAAGAATTCTTGCCTTGTCTTGCCAAAGGTTCTGTGGGTCATTCTGGGATCCCTCTCCCTGTCGGTCTATGACTATGTTTCAGACCATACATGGATTGCAGGCAAATTCTTCCTTGAAGTTTAGTTCAGGTTGAAAACTTGGTTGAAGAAGGGGGGGGAAAGGGGGGCTGGGAAGGTGGCTCAGTGGTAGAGCGCTTGCCTTGCATGCATGAGGCCCTGGGTTCGATTCCTCAGCACCACATACACAGAAAAACCCGGAAGTGGTGCTGTGGCTCAAGTGGTAGAGCGCTTGCTTTGAGCTGAACGAGCTGAGGGACAGCGCCCAGGCCCAGAGTTCAAGTCCCATGACTGACAAGAGAAAAAAGAATGTGTGTGTGTGTGTGTGTGTGTACTGGTCCTGAGGCTTGAACTCAGGGCCTAGATGCTGTCCTTGAGCTTTTCTGCTGGAGGCTGGCCTTCTGGATTTTTATTTACTTATTTTTACTTTTGCTGATTCATTGGAGATAAGAGCCTCACAGACTTTCTGGCCCTAGCTGGCTTCGAACCACGATCCTCCAATCTCAGCCTCCTGAGGAGCCAGGACAACAGGTGTGAGCCACCAGTGCCCGAGGGTAAAAGCATTTTTTTTTTGTTTTTATTTTTACCATTGTGGGGCTTGAACTCAGGGCCTGGGTGCTGTCCCTGAGCCTTTTTATGCTCAAGGCTAGCGCTCTACCACTTGAACCATGGTATCACCTCTGGCTTTTTCTGAGTAGTTAATTAGAGACAAGAATCTCAGGGACTTCCCTGCCAGGGTTGGCTTTGAACCTCGATCCTCAGATGTGAGCCTTCTGAGTAGCTGGGATTACAGGCGTGAGCCACTGGTGCCAGCTTTGAAAGTTCTCATAGGAGACGCGCTTTGGACATGGGTCGGGGTCGTGTTAGAGCAGCGGGGGCCGGTGATGGTTATGACTCATCCCCATGGAAACATGAAGTGACCGGGAGCGGAGACCACGGCCTGACAGTTCTACCAGAAGAGAAGACGCTTGGTGAGATAGTTAAAAATAGGTTCTTGCTCTACCACCTGCTTCAAGAACTGGAAAAAGAATGATTTTTCCAGGGCTGGGTCAGAAGCCAATAACCTGCTCGGGTTCCCAATTGACTTCAAGCCATGGAGGCTTTCTATTTTCTCTGAATCAGCTCAATAAATAATCATGTTTATAAAGGAGAAAACCAAGTGGGTGTGGGAAAGCAGAGAGGAGAGCCTAGGAATTGAGTGCATGTAGCCTTCTCTGCCTGGCCTCTGGGGCCCCAGAGATCCCCGGATCTGCTAGGCCAGCCAGGTTTCTGGGTGTCTGTCACCAAGATGGGGTGCACTGAACTTTCAACCTTTCTCCCCCAAGAGCCAGGCCATCTTAGCAACCGTCAAACTCATCCCCACATCAAACGCTTTGACGAGCCACCACCGGTGGCTCATGCCTGGAATCCCAGCTACTCAGGAGGGCTGGGATCGGAGGATCGTGGTTCAAAGCCAACACCAGGGCAGGGAAGTCCATGAGACTCTTATCACCCATGAACCAGCCAAAAGCTGGAAGTGGAGCTGTGGCTCAAGGGGTAGAGGGGCCAGCCTTGAGCTGAAGAAGCTAAGCAAGAGCGTGGAGCTCATGTTGAATGCAAAGCCCCAGTACTGGTGCGTGCACACACACCACACACACACACATACACACACACACATCAATGAATGGTTTTCCACTTACCTGATTCCAGATAATGCAGCTTTCCCAGACAATGGAACGTAGAGACCCATCTCTTGTCACTTGAGTCCCTGCGGGGGTTGGGGGGGTAGAGGGGGGCAGGCAGGAGCAGCGTGTGGGTCTGGAGAGAGGAGGTGGGCGCGTGGCCGAGGGGAAGTGGCTCATGCTAAGTCTGTCCATCGGTTGTATGCATAACTGAGCCATCCAGGGTGCTGGGCAAGCATAGCATACCCATTATGGCCTCTCTGCCCGTAGGCCACTGCTCATTTCAGGTGCATAAATAGCTGCTTCCTTAAACCAATGGCAGACGTGAGGATCAAGGGTAGGTGTGTGTGTGTGGAGGGGGGAATTCTGCTGAGAGGCCATTTCTCAGCAAAAGACATCTGTGACGGACCAGCTCGGCCGGAGCACTGGGAGCGACGGGACAGGGATCTCGGGGTAGGTGGGCAAGGAGTCGGCGAAGTGACAGACACAGACTCAAAAGAGTTGCATCTGAGTGTCTTTATGGAGGAGAATTAACATTTTTATACAGTGTGCGATTGTGACATTCTTTGTTTATTTGAGCAGTTAATCAATTTTTTTAAAGGCAAAGCATTGATGAATTACATGAAAATTGATGACTATCCCACCAACTGCTTAAGCTAAGTGGTGGGAAACAAGTCTAGCATATTGTTTAATAGAATACATCATCTATTCAGCCTTTTTATGTTTAATAATTAACAAACCTAAGACAGGGATGTACTTATATTGTACTCTTTTTATTTTTATTCTTATCCAACTATTTTCATCTTTATAAGCTCCTGTATAAGGAAATGGTTCTTTGGTTGGTTCAGGAAATATGATGTTACTAACTTTATATTTTGTGTGAAAACACCATCTATTCCCTATAACGTAAGTTGGACTAAACTTAATCATAACTGTTGGGAGAATCTTTCTTTTTCTTTTATAATCAGAGGTCTCTTCTTTTTTAGAACTCTCTGAACTACTGGGATAACTCTTTCTAACTTAGTTTAATTCATTGATTTTGTCGGTTGGACATATCTGGACATTTTAAGTCTCTATATTTACTATGCGTGAGCTGCAAAACCGCTTGTGAAGTTGTAGGAGTTTCTGGAGGCAGCGTCACATCAGATGATAGATTGATTGGGGCATTGCCCACATTTAATCTTTGGCCTTAGTCTTTATTACTTAGAGAAGCCATCTCTATTGGACTGGAAAGATACAACATGCTCTGTTCGCGGATCAATAGAAAAATAGCCAAAACGAGAATAAAGGCAACGAATGTTCAGCCAAGAAGAACATAGTAAGAATAAAGGTAGAGGCTATAAAGGTGCAGGCAAGTGTATGGGAAGCCTTGAACCAACACCCCCTTCCTGGGAGCATTCTTCCTTGAAGCTCTTTGTCTTAACGAGATCTCTCACGCAGACTCCGCAGAAGGTGGCGTGGCAGACATCGCCAAACCCTCAAGAGATGGGAGCTACAATGTCCTTGCAGTGAGAGAGAGAAGACAGACAGACAGACAGACAAGCAGACAGACACAGAAAGGTAAAGTAAGAGACAGAGAGAGAAACAGAAAAAGAGACAGAGGCAGAAAGACAAAACCAGAGGCAGACACACCAGAGAGAGGGAGAGAGGGAGAGAGAGACAGAGACAGAAAGACAGAGAGAGAGGGACAGAGAGACAGACAGAGAGAGAGAAAGAGAAGGGGGAAGGGACAGTGATAGAAACAGAGACACCGAGGCAGAACACAGAAAGAGAGGGGGAGAGACAGAAAGACAGAGAGACAGAGACAGACATACCATAGGCAGAGAGGAAGAGAGAGAGAGAGGAGGGGGGGAAGGAAGGGCCAGGGACCGAGAGAGAGATCCACAGAGGCCGACACACGCCGCAGAGCGAAGGGGATGGACAGAGAAGCCACATTTTGGGGGGTTGAATTGGGAGTCTTCCTTGGGAAGCTGGTGTGTGCTGGGGTGTGCAGGTGGACCCCCCCCCCCCAAAAAAAACCACTGAACACTGTCAGACAACTGAGCCAGGAGAGCAGAAGAGGAAAGAAAGAGCAGGAAAACAATACCAACCAAGCGCATCAGTTCCTATGGAGGACCAGAGCGGGCTTCCATGTTGACTGGAGGGGAGCCGGGAGGCAGGATACGCAGCCCAAGGCCTGGCATCATGGCACCTGGGCTGGTCTGGGGCAAAAGAGAGTCAGGGTCAGAGTCAGGGTCAGAGCAAACTCAAGTGTCTCATGAGTTCAAAGCACAGGATTGACAGGCCCAGGAACCTATCACCCCAAGGGCCCGCCCCCTGCCTCTAGGCATTGAGGCACGCCCATCACCTGGAGGCGGGACCTCCTCCTCCTCCTCCTCCATGAAGATGGTGGCAGTCAAACCCAATTCCTTATCTACCCTCTGGCCAAGCTGGTGCTAGCCAAACCCGGTCTCCTCACTTCACACCCACCCCACCCCAACCCATGGCGGAGTCCTTCTGGAGCCCCAACGTCTCACACACAAATCAAACTCATCCTCAGACACCCCAATTCTGGGCCTGGATGTCTCTTGTTGACCCAGAGCCAGGGGTTCAGATGGCTAGGGAGAGTCCAGTGCTCAGAGACCACTGACATAAGTTAGCTGGGCAAGCCCAGCCTGTGTCCCCTCCTCTGCCTCTCCCCATGATCATTACAGTGCTCCCCCCATGCCTGCTGATCAGCTCTTGGGACCCTCAAAAGGAGCCCTGGGTCATAGAAGGCCTCTTCCTAATTTGGGGGGGCTGTAAGGAATTATTATTAAATTGTGCCAGTCCCGGGACTTGAACTCAGGGCCTGCACCCTGTCCCTGAGATTTTCTTGCTCCAGGAGAGCACCCCACCACTTGAACCACAGCCCCACTTCTGGCTTTTTGCTGGTTCCTTGGAGGTAAGAGACTCGTGGGCTTTCCTGCCCAGTCTGGCCTCGAACTGTGATCCTCCCCGCTCAGCCTCCTGAGAAAAGTAGGATGACAGGTCTGAGCTACCCGTGCCCCAGCTCCAACCCCTGGATTTTTTATCGTGGCCCGGAATCAGCCCTCACTGGACAGCCCTGTGGGATGCCAGGCACCTAGAAACAGCCTTCCATCGCCATGGAAACGGGGGAGTGGCAGGGGGGGGGAGGAGATGTCTGTCAGGGACTGGGGGATCTTCGCAGGCAGGGTCCTTCCCGGCTTTCCTGGGATGGATGGACTCCTGCATCAGAGATGCCAGGGGAGGCCCCTGGGGCTGAGCTCACCCCCAAGATGGTCTGTGAGCTCCTTTTCCTGTCGGGGAATGTCTTCCTCCAGCATCCACGCTTTGCACGCATTCCAGCACAGACAGGAGCGGTCACAGATCACACTCAGCCAGGCTCGGGCCAGGCTTCCTCCTCTTCCTTTTTTTTTTTTTGGTTGGTCCTGGGTCTTGAACTCTGGGCCTGGACACTGTCCCTCAGCTCTTCAGCTCAAGGCGAGCGCTCTACCACTTGAGCCACGGCGCCACGTGCGGTTTTCTGGTGGGTCATTGGAGATCAGGGTCTCATGGACTTTCCTGCCCCGGCTGGCCTTGAACCTCGATCCTCAGATCTCAGCCTCCTGAGTCGCTGGGATGACAGGCGTGAGCTCTTTCTTGACCCTCGTGTAAATGAGGGGGTTACTCTCTCTTCTTTCTCCTAGGAGTTGAAGCTGTGGTCCAGGGTATTTCTCTTGTTCTCTGGATTTGGGGATGTGGGAAGATTGAAGTGTGGGGTGATTGCTATTACCTCACCACCCCAATCCTGGAACCCAGGAAAGCTCATCAGTCTTATATTCTCCTGAGAAGCCCAGACATTCTGACCCAATTTGTCTCAGATGGGCAGACTCAAGAAGAACTGGCTCCCAGGTACTTGGCCATTCCCAGGAATTAAGTAAGTACTTCTCTGCCTGAGCAAATGACACTGCTTTGCCTCAGTTTCTCCCCTTGCCTTCTTTTCTGTCTTGACTTTTTTTTGTCTGAGCCCAAGACTTGAACTCAGTGTGCTCACTGGCTGGTGCTCTACCAACTGAGCCACGCCTCCAACCTTTTACCTGCTTCTCCACCTGGAAAAAAATGCCACCCAGCCTTCAAATCCAGCTCAAATGTCACCCTGTGCCCTGATTCTGAGTCTACTTTTCTCCTGGGCTGAGACACCCCCCCCCCTCCCCATGTCTTTTTTTGGACATTCTGTGCTTGGGTTGACCTTGAGCTATTCTTCAAGGTCAAAAGATAACCTTCATGTCCCTTTGGACTCCGGCATCCAGCACAGGGCTTGGCTTAGAGGAGGTTTTGTTGAATGAATGAATATGTAAATCAAGAGTCTCCATTTGGGGCTTGCATAAAAGACCAAGTCCAGGTGCAAACAGCTTTAGTACCAGACCCCAGGCACCATTCACAAAGGCACAGCTGATGTGAGAGACCCAAGCCTGGCTCTTTCATTCCGGTTCATCATTCTCTAGATAAATATTTTAGGAAAACACGCCATGCTTCCCCAAGGGCTCCCCCAAAACGTCAGTCAGCACACAGCTCACCCCCAAACTGTCATCTGGGCCTGCCAACCTCGTGCACTGGCATATTCCCACCCCCACCACAGCCCCCCCCGAAGGGCTCTGCCCTCCCTCCTGTTCAAACCCACCGGATTGATGATTTTTCAGCACTCCGTAAAGCCAGATTTGCGTGATGAACTCATTATTGCCAACGCCAGGCATCCAGCTCTGTGGGTTCCCACCTCACATTTGCTCAGCTTCTGTTCGTGCCTTCCCGCTCAGGATGGGGGGGGGGGGGAGAAGGTGGGATCTTACCATCTCCCTCCTCCCCTCCTCCCTTCTCTCCCCCTCCTCCTCTCCCTCCTCCTTTCTCTCCCTTTTCCTCCCCCTTCTCCTCCTCTCCCTCCTCCTCTTCCTCTCCTCCTCTCCCTCCTCCTTTCTCTCCCTTTTCCTCCCCCTTCTCCTCCTCTCCCTCCTCCTCTTCCTCTCCTCCTCTCCCTCCTCCTCTCCCTCCCCCTATCCTTCCTCCCCTCCCCTCCTCCTCTCCCTCCTCCTTCCTCTCCCCTTCCTTTTCTCTCCTCTCCTGTCCCTCCTCCTCTGCCTCCATCTCCCCTCTCTTCTTCCTCACCCATCCTCTCCTTCTTCCTTCCCTCCTCATCCTCCCTCTCTCCTCCCACCTCCTCTCCATCCCCTCTTCCTTCTTCCCCTCTCTCTTCCTCTCCATCCCCTCTTCCTTCTTTCCCTCTCTCCTCCTCTCCATCCCCTCTTCCCCTCTCTCCTCCTCTCCATCTCCTCTTCCCTCTCCCCTCTCTCCTCCTCTCCATCCCCTCTCCCCTCTCTCCTCCTCTCCATCCCCTCTCCCCTCTCTCCTCCTCTCCATCCCCTCTCCCCTCCCCTCTCTTCCCCTCCCTCCGTCCCGCTCCTGACAGCGCAGGTGTGACTGGGAGCCACCTGGGGGAACCGCGGCCCCCACCACAGGAGCTGTCGGATCCGTCCCCTCCTCCGTCCCCTCCTCGCTGCCCGCAGGTCGCAGCGCCGCGACCGGCCTGTGAGGTCTGTCCGGCTGTGCGTCCCGCCAGCCAGCGCAGGCGCAGGCGCAGACGGCACGGTGCACACAGCGCAGGCGCAGGCGCACGCAGCACACACAGCGCAGGCCCACACAGCACACACAGCGCAGGCGCAGGCCCAGGCGCACGCAGCACACACAGCGCAGGCCCACACAGCACACACAGCGCAGGCGCACACAGCACACACAGCGCAGGCGCACACAGCACACACAGCGCAGGCGCAGGCCCAGGCGCACGCAGCACACACAGCGAAGGCCCACACAGCACACACAGCGCAGGCGCACACAGCGCACGCGCAGGCGCACGCAGCACACACAGCGCAGGCGCACACGACACGGCGCACACAGCGCACGCGCAGGCGCACGCAGCACTACACGGCGCAGGCGCAGGCGCACACAGCACACACAGCGCACGCGCAAGCGCACACGACACGGCGCACACAGCGTAAGCAGCGCGCACACAGCGCACGCGCAGGCGCACACAGCACACACGGCGCAGGCCCAGGCACACATAGCACACACAGCGCAGGCGCAGGCCCAGGCGCACACATCACACACTGTGCACACGGCGCAGGCGCACGCAGCACACACGGCGCACACAGCGCAGGCGCAGGCCCAGGCCCAGGCGCACACAGCACACACGGCGCACACGGCGCAGGCGCACGCAGTACACACAGCGCAGGCGCAGGCCCAGGCACACACAGCACATACGGCGCAGGCCCAGGCGCACACGGCGCAGGCGCAGGCGCAGGCAGCGCACACGGCGCAGGCGCACCTGGCGCGGGGAGCGGGACCAAAGAGACAGATCCCCTGAATTGGGGGGTCCACCCCGAAGGGCGCACGCCTGCCATCCCGGGCCGGCAGCCCCCGCTAGCCTCGCGGCCTGCCTCCCCGCCGCGGGGTCCGGGCCCGGCCGCTCGCGAGGCCCAGCGGGGGGGATCTGCGTTCGAATCCCGTCCCGGGAGGCGGCGAGGCCGCGGGGCGCGCCAGCCGGGGGGCCGCAGGGCCTGCGTCCCCCCCCACCGGCCACAGCGAATGCGCCCCCCCCCCCCCGCCGGGGTCCGGGCCTCACCGCCGCCCACCCTCCCCGATCCCTCTCCTACGGGCCCTGGCAGCCATCCCAGCACCAACCAACACCGGCCTCGGGCAGCAGCCTCACCAGACCGCCCGGAGGCAGCCGCTGGGACAGCCGCTCCTGCAGGAGGCTGCGATCGGAGGATCACAGTTCAAGGCCAGCCCGCGCAGAAGAACCTGCCAGACTCGTATCTCCCATGACCCACCAAGAAACAGCCATGGAACCCGGGGTTCCAGTGGGAAGAGTGCTAACCTTGACAGAGAAAGAGACAGACAGACAGACAGACAGACAGAGGCAGGCGCAGGGACAGCACTCAGGCCCAGAGTTCAAGCCCCAGGACTGGCACAACAACATAAAAAGGAAATAAAGAAGAACAGAGGTTTGGCCCTGAGGCCTGGGTGGGGGAAGGGACAGGAAGAGGAGAGACTGACCTGTCAGAGGGATGGAAGGGTCAGGAAGGGCCCCCCTGACCCCCTCCCCCAACACCCCCCTTCCCCCCAAGATGCAATGACCCGGGCTCTGTGCCCCCAGATAAGACTAGGCCGGGCAGAAGGCAGCATTGCACGCCCCATTGGAACCTTATCAGCCCATTTCCTGGCGCAGGAGCGAGTCTTAAAATAGAAGTCTCCCTCCCCCGCGGGGCTAGAAGGTTCTGAATGCCGCTGGGTTCATTATTTTGGGGTCACAGAGAGCAAGGGGCCTCTGCTCTGACTTCTTCTCTCCAGCCTGAGCCTCCTGCCTACAGCCCTGCAGGAAAGCTGGGAACTCAGCTCTTAATTAAGTTCCCTGGCTGCCCCAAATAACTAGATCTACACACACACACACGCACACACCTCTGATCTTTTTCTCTGTGCACCTATTTGGCAAATCTGTGTTGGGAGGCAGGCCGATTGTATGCAGGAAGTGCCAAGTTCCATGCCTGCCGTCTGACTTCCATCTTGATTGAGACATCCACTGTTCCCCCCCTTTCCCCCCCACCCCCCCAATCTCCAGCAGGAGCCAACCTGGACAGCAAAGATGTAGGCCAGACTCCCATCTTCCAGAACAACCAGAGAAGAACTGTGCTAGCGCTCCTGACCAGCGAGCTCAGGTCTCTGGGTTCAAATCCCAATGCTGGCAAAAGAAGAAAAGTCTTGTCCGGGTTTCATAGGGAGGTAGATAGGAAGCAGGAGATACAAGGGAAACAATGAGGTATGGCCAGCTTACCGCAAGTAGAGGAGATATTCCTTCATGTACTTCCCTTAAGATGAAAGGGAACAAAGTCAATTTAGGGGAAAATGAGGCAGGATAGACAAAAGGGAAAACGAAGCAAGTCAGAGAGATAGTTGCCATCTTTGCTTCAGAGAGAGACAACAGGACACACCCCTTCCTGAGGAATGCATCCGTCACCCCAAGAACGAACCCTTGTCTGACAGGATGTATGCTTGCCTGAGAAAAATGCTTCCCCCAAACTTAAGCCACCTCCTGCCCCCAAATGCAGATAGCAGGGCTCCTCCTGGTCTCGAGGATAATGGATCTGTTTTATGGCACGATGCATCCTCACCTGGAAATAACGCCCCCACCCCCCAACATGGAGAAGCTCAGAAAGTAACACCAGGAGTGATCAGAGACGGGACACCTATTTCTGCATAACTTTGAAGCCAGACTGCACCCCACCCGCTTTACCAGAGCAATCTCCCCAACAGCCAAGGAGCTGTGTGGTGTGTCTGTCCCTCTCTGCCAGGGTGTACCCCTGCCCTTGCTGTGCGTCTGCTTATTTTTGTCTGTCCGTTTGCTCACTTACTCAATAAAGCTCTGCCAAAGTTTCTTACCATCGTGGCGTGCCTAGAAATTCGTGCCAGTCCCGGGGTTTGAACTCAGGGCCTGGGCGCTGTCCCGGAGCTTCTTTTCTTTGCTCAAGGCTGGCGCGCTACCACTTGAGCCACAGCGCCACTTTCCGGTTTTCTGGTGGTTTCTGGGAGATCAGAGTCTCAGGGTCTTTCCTGCCCGGGCTGGCTTTGAACCGTGATCCTCAGATCTCAGCCTCCTGAGTAGCTGGGATGACAGGCGGGACCTGTGTATGTGGTACTGAGGACTCGAACCCAGGGCTCCATGCGTGCTGGGCGAGCGCTCTACCACTGAGCCACAAACTCATTATTCTGCCATCGAGGTCAAGGACCCTGAGTGCTGATCCCCCCCCCCCCCCACCTTCAGAGGAAAACGTCCCAAACCCTTCCCACCATCTACCCAGGAGTGGCCGCGTCTATCTGTCGGTCCGTCCTGCTCCTCACAGGGCAGATCCAGAAGCTGTGGGGTGTGGGGCTGCTCTGAGCTGGACGGGGCAGGGCGGGGCAGGCCCAGCAGGAGGCTCAGCCTGGAGGCCCCGGCTCCTCCCCGGGCCTCGGTGTCCCCCGCGCGCCCAAGGGGTTGGTGGGTGGTCCTGGGTCAGGTTGGAGGGGGGGGGGAGGTCATAGAGACCGCGGGCGCGCGCGCGCATGGTGGGGCGGGGGCGCGCACGGCACGATGGGAGCGCGCGCGGCGGGGCGGGGCCAGAGCAGCGCGGTAGGAGCGCGCACGGCGGGGGCGCGCACGGCACGGTGGGAGCGCGCGCGGCGGGGCGGGGGCGCGCACGGCACGGTGGGAGCGCGCGCGGCGGGGCGGGGACGCGCACGGCACGGTGGGAGCGCGCGCGGCGGGCGCGCCCCGCCCCCTGGCGGCCACGCGGCGCCTCGGCGGCCCGTGGCTCCTTTGTCCCGCGGCTCCTTTGTCCCGCGGCCGCGGTACCCGAGCCGAGCCCCGGGGCCAACGGCGCCGAGCCCGGCTTCTCCCTCGGGGCGCTCAGAGCCTCAGTTTCTCCGAGTGTGACGTGGGCCGCCGGGGGCACGCGCGCCGCGACCCCGTGACCTCTGCCCCGCTCCCGCCCCTCACCTGGCCCCGCCCCCAGGCCCCGCGCTTCCTGGCTGACCACTGTCCAACCCCACGGGCACTTAAGGCCTGAGTCCTCCCTGTCCCCAACCCAGGGTGCCCCCGCCCCACGTCACAGGGGTCCAGGGTAGCGAGCTGCGCAGGCGCGGCCAGGCCCGAGGCCACGCCCGGGCCCGAGGCCCCGCCCGGGCCCGAGGCCACGCCCACCCGGCCCGAGGCCCCGCCCCCGCCCAGCCCCGACCCGAGGCCCCGCCCCCGCCCGAGGCCCCGCCCACCCAGCCCGAGGCCACGACCAGACCCGAGGCCACGCCCACCCGGCCCGAGGCCACCCCCACCCAGCCCGAAGCCCGGCCAGACCCGAGGCCCCGGCCCCGCCCCCCCGCCCGGCCCCGCCCCTGCCCACCCGGCCCGAGGCCCCGCCCCCGCCCGAGGCCCTGCCCCCCGGCCCGAGGCCCCGCCCCCGCCTTGCCAGGCTCGAGGCCCCGCCCCCGCCTGGCCAGGCTCGAGGCCCCGCCCCCCCGGCCGGCCCCGCCCCCTTCCCCGGCTGGCCGGGCCGTGCAGCCGCCTCTCGGCCTTGGTCACACTGCCCTCCAGCGGCGAGTGGGCGGAACTACACCGCGCAGGCCGCAGCGCCTCCCCCAGCCCCCAGTGACCGCCAAGTGCGGGCGGTTCTGATAAGCAGCGATTTGAGGGTGGGCTGCTGGGGAGGGGGGGAAGGATTAAGAGATCTGACAGCAAAGAGCCATGTTGGATCCTGACTTTAACAGCTATAGAGTGAAGACAACTGGAGGGGAAAAAAAGAATCTTGGTCTCAGATCTTAGGTGGTAAATAAGGCTCTATGTGTGTGTGTGTGTGTGCGTGCCAGGCCTGGGTCTGTGTGTGTGTGTGTGTATGTGCATGCCAGGCCTGGGTCTGTGTGTGTGTGTATGTGCATGCCAGGCCTGGGTCTGTGTGTGTGTGTGTGCATGCCAGGCCTGGGTCTGTGTGTGTGTGTGTGTGTGTGTGTGTGCATGCCAGGCCTGGGTCTGTGTGTGTGTGTGTGTGTGTGTGCATGCCAGGCTTGGGTCTGTGTGTGTGTGTGTGTGTGCATGCCAGGCCTGGGTCTATGTGTGTGTGTGTGTGTGCGTGCCAGGCCTGGGTCTGTGTGTGTGTGTGTGTGTGTGCGTGCCAGGCCTGGGTCTGTGTGTGTGTGTGCGTGCCAGGCCTGGGTCTGTGTGTGTGTGTGTGCGTGCCAGGCCTGGGTCTGTGTGTGTGTGTGCATACCAGGCCTGGGTCTGTGTGTGTGTGTACATGCCAGGCCTGGGTCTGTGTGTGTGTGTGTGTGTGCATGCCAGGCCTGGGTCTGTGTGTGTGTGTGTGTGCATGCATGCCAGGCCTGGGTCTGTGTGTGTGTGTGTGTGTGTGCATGCCAGGCCTGGGTCTGTGTGTGTGTGTGCATGCCAGGCCTGGGTCTGTGTGTGTGTGTACATGCCAGGCCTGGGTCTGTGTGTGTGTGTGTGTGCATGCCAGGCCTTGGTCTGTGTGTGTGTGTGCATACCAGGCCTGGGTCTGTGTGTGTGTGTGTACATGCCAGGCCTGGGTCTGTGTTTGTGTGTGTGCATGCCAGGCCTGGGTCTGTGTGTGTGTGTGTGTATGTGCATGCCAGGCCTGGGTCTGTGTGTGTGTGTGTGTGCGTGCCAGGCCTGGGTCTGTGTGTGTGTGTGTGTGCATACCAGGCCTGGGTCTGTGTGTGTGTGTGTGTGTGTGTGCATGCCAGGCCTGGGTCTGTGTGTGTGTGTGTGTGTGTGTGTGTGCATGCCAGGCCTGGGTCTGTGTGTGTGTGTGTGTGTGTGTGTGTGCGTGCCAGGCCTGGGTCTGTGTGTGTGTGTGTGTGTGTGTGTGCATGCCAGGCCTGGGTCTGTGTGTGTGTGTGTACATGCCAGGCCTGGGTCTGTGTGTGTGTGTGTGTGTGCATGCCAGGCCTGGGTCTGTGTGTGTGTGCATGCCAGGCCTGGGTCTGTGTGTGTGTGTGTGTACATGCCAGGCCTGGGTCTGTGTGTGTGTGTGTGCATGCCAGGCCTGGGTCTGTGTGTGTGTGTGTGTGTGTGTGTGCATGCCAGGCCTGGGTCTGTGTGTGTGTGTGTGTGTGTGCATGCCAGGCCTGAGTCTGTGTGTGTGTGTGTGTGTGCATGCCAGGCCTGGGTCTGTGTGTATGTGTGCGTGTGCATGCCAGGCCTGGGTCTGTGTGTATGTGTGTTGGGTCTTTGTCCGTCTTTGGACGGACGGGGTCCGAGGAGAGGTAAGTGCGAAGTGAAGTGCGGCTGCTCGCCCGTTCCCCAGCCTCCCTTAGCCCAGGAGTCAAACCAAGCAGGAACTCGTTTATTAACAGGGAGCATCCCCTTTTTAAAGCAAAAGACTGCGTGGGAGGAGAGGAAATGGGATCAACCAATCACTGAAAGGCCACACCTTATCATGCACCTAAGCTTCCATGAGATGTTTACACACTGAACCTAAACAAATCCAGCTCTGCCCACTCAACTTCCTCTCAGGGCCATCTTTGCTATCCCCCACATGTGTGTGTGTGCATGCCAGGCCTGGGTCTGTGTGTGTGTGTGTGTGTGTGTGTGTGTGCATGCCAGGCCTGGGTCTGTGTGTGTGTGTGTGTGTGTGTGCATGCCAGGCCTGGGTCTGTGTGTGTGTGTGTGTGTGTGTGTGTGTGTGCATGCCAGGCCTGGGTCTGTGTGTGTGTGTGTGTGTGTATGTGCATGCCAGGCCTGGGTCTGTGTGTGTGTGTGTGTGCATGCCAGGCCTGGGTCTGTGTGTGTGTGTGTGTGTGTGTGTATGCATGCCAGGCCTGGGTCTGCGTGTGTGTGTGTGCATGCCAGGCCTGGGTCTGTGTGTGTGTGTGTGTGTGTGCATGCCAGGCCTGGGTCTGTGTGTGTGTGTGTGTGTGTGTGCATGCCAGGCCTGGGTCTGCGTGTGTGTGTGTGTGCATGCCAGGCCTGGGTCTATGTGTGTGTGTGTGTGTGTGCATGCCAGGCCTGGGTCTGTGTGTGTGTGTGTGTGTGCATGCCAGGCCTGGGTCTGTGTGTGTGTGTGTGTGTGTGTGTATGTGCATGCCAGGCCTGGGTCTGTGTGTGTGTGTGTGTGTGTGTGCATGCCAGGCCTGGGTCTGTGTGTGTGTGTGTGTGTGTGTGCATGCCAGGCCTGGGTCTGTGTGTGTGTGTGTGTATGTGTGTGTGCGTGCCAGGCCTGCGTCTGTGTGTGTGTGTGTGCATGCCAGGCCTGGGTCTATGTGTGTGTGTGTGTGTGTGTGTGTGTGTGTGTGTGTGTATGTGCATGCCAGGCCTGGATCTTGAACTCAGGACCTGAGCACTGTCTCTGAGCTGGGTTTTGTTTGTTTTTGCTCAAGGCTGGTGCTCTACCACCTGAGCCATGGCTCCGCTTCAGGACTCTTTATTAGTCTATGATTATAGATTATTAACCTATTATTCGATATTATTCCCAGCTCAGGAATTGGTTGCCCAGGCTGGCTTTGAACCAAGGACCCTCAGATCTCAGTCTCCTGAGTAGAGCTGAGATTTCAGGTGTGAGCCGCTGGCGCCTGACTGAAGGTATGTGTGTATATGTGTATACTCCTTAAACAACAGAGATTCCGGCTGAGCATCGGGGAGAGTCTGGATTCCCCCCACCCCACACCCCTCAGTAAGGCTGGGGCCTTCCTGTCCCCAGAGGCCTCCCTGTGGGACCTGGGGGGACCCTGCTAGGGGGTCCCTAGCAGGAGAACCAGGTGCCATTCTTCCGATGCCCAGGGCCTCCCGATCCCCCCTTGTCCTGCAAGTGAACCTTCACTGTGGTCTTTGGCTCTTTAGAAAAGGCAGGGGCCGGCACAGAGCATGCTGGGAAATGTAGTCCAAGGCCAGGCCGCCATCTTGCCCTGCCCAAGGCCATCCTTCAAGGACGTTTGGGGGAGGTTGTGTGTTGAAGTGGAAGCATCATCCAGCTTAACATTTTGTTGTTTGTAACTTCCAGGGATGGACACGCAGCACGTTGGATAGAAAGTCACAGCCCTGCCCCCCCTCCCCCTCTGCTAGGATGGAATGTTCTAGAAGGCAAGGCCCTTTGCAAGCAGAATGGAGCCCCACACTGTGTAGAAAATCAAAGGCCCCTGTTCCTGTGGAAGTCTCTGTCACTTCAAATGTCCTGGAGAGAGCTGGCAGCCGGTGGCTCACAAATGTCATCCTAGCTACTCAGGAGGCTGAGATCTGAGGATCGAGGTTCAAATCCAGCCCAGGCAGGAGAGTCCATGAGACTCTTTGTTTGCTCCAATGAACCACCAGCAAACTGGAAGTGGGGCACACACATCCAAACTCCATCATCCTCCCAAATCTAAAGCCTTAGGAGATGGGGCCTCCATCATGACCCCCCCCCCCCCCCACACACACACAGGTGGAAAATTCCACACCGAGAACTTTTGTCTTTTTGCGCTTTGGATCAGGTTAGGTTCTAGTGTGATGCAGTGTGTATGTGAATTACTCATAAGCTCGGTGTCTCCACTCAGCCCTGGGCCCAGGATAGCTCATGATGTATTGATCATTCCCTCCCCTCCACCACCACCACCCCCCCCCCCCAAAAGAATCCAAAATCTGAAAAACTTCCAGCCCCCAAAACCTTTTCCTGCTTGGGGACAGGATTTCCACCCTCTGGTCCCCACCCCACCCCGTGGCAGTTCCTCCTGCGGCCAGCAGAGGGCACCGTGGCCCCAGAAAGAAGCCAGCGAGGCTCCAGCCACAGTAATGGAGCCAAGTTCTCTGCAGGCCAGAGAGGGAGACGGGGCACTAGCTGGCATCCAGCTCTGGGCTGCAGGTTCGGATCCCCGCTTGCCACCGCCCAGGCCGGCCGTTTCCTCCTTCCTGGGACCCTCGCAGCTGGGTGAAGACTTTAAAGAGGTGCCTTTCTCTGCCAGGTGCCTCAGTTTCCCCATCTGAATTCCCACGTGCAGACTGAGGAGATCTGGGTGTGCAGGTGCAAGATTGTGTGTGTCGGGAGGACCCCCCCCCCCACCGCCTCCAGCCACTGGGTTCGAATGTCTGGTTCTCGGTTTGCCTAGCAGGCCACTCCCCCCCAATCCTAAATGGAGATCTGAGACTCAGTTTCCCCATCTGCACAAGGGGAAGGTTTCGTCGGAAAGGTAGAAGAGAATTAGCTTGCTCCATCTCGGGCTCCCACACTTCTCCCCCCTCCCATGCGAAGAGTTATCCTACCCAACCCTGGTGCTCACGCCTGTAATCCCAGCTACTTCAGGAAGCTGAAGTCTGGGGAGCAAGATGGAGAGCCAGCCCGGGCAGGAAAGTCTGGGAGCCTCTTATCTCCAGTAAACCACCAAAAAGCCAGAAGTGGAGCTGTGGCTCAAGCGGTCGAGCGCCAACCTTGAGTGGAAAAAGTCCAGGGACAGAGCCCAGGCCCTGAATTCAAGCCTTAGGACAGGAACAAGAGAAAGAGAAACAGAAAGAAAGGAGAGGGAACGCAGGGAGAGACAGAGAGAGACAAAGAAAGAGGCAGACAGGGACATAGAAAGTCCATGAGACAAAGTCAAAGAGACAGAGACAGACAGACAGAAAGAGATGGGCACAGAGAGATGAAGAGACAGACACAAGATGAATACAAGGAGATGCACAGAGAGACAAAGATGGCGCCAGGCTGTGGCTCAGGCCCACGGAGCTCACCCAAGGCTCCAGAGCCAGGCGCCCTACCCCCCCTACCCCCCCCCCCAGCCCCCCTCTCCCCTCCACAAACCAGGGAGGCAGGAGGCAGGGAGTACGGACTCCAGCATTCAATCTGTGCAGACAGACAGAGGGAGACAGAGACAGATGGACAGGGAGAGACTTAGAGGCAGAGGAGGAAGCCGGCCTGGCTCGCTCTCTCCTGACCCCTGCCATCAAGGTGGGAAGATGTGTTCGTAGCATTACGTGTTTCCTACTGAATGTGTGGATGGATTCAGCAGCTCAGTTGACAGAGTAGGTTAGGAAGTTTCCAGAAAGGAGATGTGCACTGGCAGGGATTTGAGCTGAAGGCCGCTCTGGAATTCAGGCAAGACTGGGCCTGTAGGAGACGTGGCCTAGCTGGTCCCAGAGCCATCGGGCGGAGGAAGGAGGCTTTGCAATTCTCCGTTTGTCATTCATTCATTCATTCATTCGTTTATGGTAGTCCTGGGACTTGAACTCGGGGCCTGGGCACTGTCCCTAAGCTCTGTCACGCAAGGCGGATGCTCTACCACTGGATCCACAGCTCTACATCCAGCTTTCTGGTGGTTTCTTGGAGATCAGAGTCTCACGGACTTTCCTGCCCTGGCTGGCTTCGAACCGCGATCCTCCACTCTCAGCCTCCTGCGCAGCTGGGATGGGGAGGGGGCCGATGGGTGGGAGATGAGCTGTGCTTGTGGCCTCAGCCCGACACCCTGGCTGAGCCACCATGCGGTGCTGTAGTGCAGCGCCTGCGTCTGGGCCTGGGTAACGGACAGAAGGCTCTTGGCTCTGGGCTCCGGGAGGTGGGGAGGGGGGTCTGGAGTCAAAGCGCCCCCCGCCCCGTGTTTTACAGACCAGGGGGCTTGGTTCACCTCAATGGAAAGGGGGGGGAGATGCTCCCTCCCAGAGCCCTGAGTCCTCCCTCCCTCCTCCCCCTCCTCCATCCTCTTCCTCCCTCCCTCCCTCCTCCCTCCTCCCCCTCCTCCCCGTTCCTCCCTCCCTCCTCCCTCCTCCCCCTTCCTTCCACCTCCCCCCTCCTCCTCCTCCCCCTTCCCCTCCTCCTTCCTCCCTCCTCCTCCCTCTCCCTCCTTCCTCTTCCCTCTCCTCATCCTTCCCCCTCCTCGTCCTCCCTCCTCCCTCCCTCCTTCCCTCCTCCCTCCCTCCCTACTCTCCTCCCTCCCTCCCTCCTTCCCTCCTCCCTCCTCTCCTCCCTCCCTCCCTCCTCCCTCCTCTCCTCCCTCCTTCCCTCCTTCCCTCTTCCCTCCTCTCCTCCCTCCCTCCCTCCCTCCCTCCCTCCCTCCCTCCCTCCCTCCTCACCTCCTCCCTCCCTCCCTCCCTCCTTCCTCCCTCCTTCCTTCCCTCCTCCCTCCCTCCCTCCTCACCTCCTCCCTCCCTCCCTCCCTCCTCCCTCCCTCCTCTCCTCCTCCCTCCCTCCCTCCTTCCCTCCTCCTTCCCTCCTTCCCTCCTCCCTCCCCTCTACTCTCCTTCCTCCTCTTCCCCCTCTTTCTCCCGTTCCCTCCTCCCCCTCCTCCCCGTTCCTCCCTCCCTCCTCCCTCCTCCCCTCTTCCTTCCACCTCCCCCCTCCTCCTCCTCCCCCTTCCCATCCTCCTTCCTCCCTCCTCCTCCTTTTTCCTCCTCCCTATTCCTCCTCCCTCTTCCCTCTCCTCATCCTTCCCCCTCCTCGTCCTCCCTCCCCCCTCCCCCTCCCTCCCCCCTCCCTCCCTCCTTTCCTCCTCTCTCCCTCCCTACTCTCCTCCTCCCTCCCTCCCTCCTTCCCTCCTCCCTCCCTCCTCTCCTCCTCCCTCCCTCCCTCCTCTCCTCCTCCCTCCCTCCCTCCTCTCCTCCTCCCTCCCTCCCTCCTCTCCTCCTCCCTCCCTCCCTCCTTTCCTCCTCCCTCCCTCCCTCCTCTCCTCCTCCTTCCCTCCTCCCTCCTCCCTCCCTCCCTCCCTCCTCCCTCCCTCCTCACCTCCTCCCTCCCTCCCTCCTCCCTCCCTCCTTTCCTCCTCCCTCCCTCCCTCCCTCCCTCCTCCCTCCCTCCTTTCCTCCTCCCTCCCTCCTTTCCTCCTCCCTCCCTCCTTTCCTCCTCCCTCCCTCCCTCCCTCCTTTCCTCCTCCCTCCCTCCCTCTTCTCCTCCTCCCTCCCTCCTTTCCTCCTCCCTCCCTCCCTCCTCCCTCCCTCCTTCCCTCCTTCCCTCCCTCCCTCCTCACCTCCTCCCTCCCTCCCTCCTCCCTCCCTCCTTTCCTCCTCCCTCCCTCCCTCCCTCCCTCCTCCCTCCCTCCTTTCCTCCTCCCTCCCTCCTTTCCTCCTCCCTCCCTCCTTTCCTCCTCCCTCCCTCCCTCCCTCCTTTCCTCCTCCCTCCCTCCCTCTTCTCCTCCTCCCTCCCTCCTTTCCTCCTCCCTCCCTCCCTCCTCCCTCCCTCCTTCCCTCCTCCCTCCTTCCCTCCTCCCTCCCCTCTACTCTCCTTCCTCCTCTTCCCCCTCCTTCTCCCGTTCCCTCCTCCCCCTCCTCTTCCTCCACCCTCCTTCCCTCCTCCCTTCCTCCCTTTCCCTCTCCTCCTCCTCCTCCTCCCTCCCTCCCGCCTACCTGTCCAACAGTGATTTCCCACTTTCCCCTGTTCCCAGCCCCAGGGGGCAGCGCAGTTCCCTCTGCTTCCTGAGTCTGACCGTGAGCCACCCAGCACCTGCGGCCTAGGTCACCAAGGCCAGCCTCATCTTCAGGGCCTAGATGACGGGCCGTCCTTGTTTGGGGCTGCCTAATATTCCACCCTGAGCCCACGCCACCTGTGGCCCACCCATTAGCGGATGGTAGGGCTGTTTCCAGGGCTGGTCCCTGCTGTGAACCGTGCTGTAGATGGGGCAGAGCAGGGGCCGTGGCTCCAAGCGCCTCATTTCAATCCCTTCTTGGGGACCTCGGTCTGAGACAGCTGTGGCCCGAGCAGTTCTACATGATGGATGTCTTGGGGGTCAGTGCTGGGCCTACACTCTTGGCTGGCTTGTTCCCAGGTGGTGCCCTAGCACCTTGAGCCACGCCCTCCGTTCAGCTTTTTGCCAGTCGTTTTGGCCACGGAACTGCCACAACCGGTCAGCCGGGACTGACCTCGAATCTCAGGCAAGTCTGTGAGACTCTGATCTCCCGGGAACCACCACAAAACCAGAAGTGGCGCCGTGGCTCAAGGGGTAGAGCGCTCGCCTGGAGCCAAAGCACTCACGGACGGCGTCCAGGCCACGAGTTCAAGTCCCATGACCGACCATAAAAAAAATCCCCCCCAAATTCATGACCCTTGAACCCTCCCCTTCCCCCATCCCAATGGACATGAGGTCAGAGGCCAGGCCCGATGGAAGCCAGACAGCCTTTTCTGTACCAAGAGCTTTCCCAGTCAGCAGGAGCCTGGGCGTCATTTAGCTAATGGCAGGGCCTGGAATTCATAGGGTCCATGGATAGCAAGAAGCCTGAAATAGGCGGATCGATGTTCCATCCTGTCTCTGTGGCCGGCACCAGTGAAGGCTTCCCCAGGGTCGAGTCCCGGATGGTCTGGCTCAACGCAGCGTTGAGACTCCTGGAAGCGTCCAGTCTGTGGTGGCTAGCCGAATGCATAAACCTCTTCCGGAGTCCTTGCTTCATCCCAACACATAAATACATAACAACGACAACCACAAGGAACTGGTCCCAAATTCCCGCCTAAGGAACGTCAGGAGTCAAACTATGGCTGATGAGACCCCCCCA